>NC_141825.1:10045000-10247500 GCF_982586985.1 Callionymus lyra | reverse complement strand
CAGTTGGATAATAAAGAAAACTATTAACTTTTTACGTCTTTTATACCAGTATTTTAAACACCACAACACGTTTTTTGACATCATATTATTGTAGTTTGGCTATTTTAACCTCAACCTTTTTGTGTGGCCGCTGTTCTACCTCGATACCTTAACATTCAAACGTACTTGTTTGACGAAGGTAAAACTTCTCATGAACTACAAGTTTAATACCATCTGAAATATCTAATTCTCCATCACGTCTTTCTACTGCCAATTTTCCCGAGCTCTCATTCCGGTTCCCTCTGCTTCCTTCATTTCCTTTACAGTAGCTCTTCAGAGGAATTGAACAACAGCCTTTGTGCTCCTTCGTTGGGTCAATGAATCTCCCTGTAATTAATTCACCAATGATTCTGCTCAGAAAAAAACCCGTACAATCTACAAACACACAACACAAACAGTCGTTTCGTTTTTTTTTTAGAAAAAGGTAACATATACACATTTAGTCAAGCGGTCATAATGTTATGGCTGCTTGGTTTTATCGTCATATATTAGTATATTTTATCATATTCATGCACCAACGTGTCTGAATGACGTTAACAACTTTTAAATAGACGAAGCGAAACCAGCAGAATTCTTGAGCCGACCGAGTTATTGTCCCTGTTATTCCCCTGCGGATGAGCTTAGTGTGTTTCATTATTTTTATTTCAACACGCTATGTTAGTAACCACAGAAACCAAAACGCCAACCTGACTGCGTCATCGCTTCAGACAACCTTCACACACACAAACAGACCCATTCATCCCTCCATCCTCTCACCTGTCCATCTGTTGCTCTGAGGTATATATATATATGTATATATATATATATTAAAAAAAAAGTTTTTTACTTATGTAACACAATGGATTTTGTGTCAGTGTGTGTAAACTATTGTATGTGTGTGTATTTTATTTGTATGCATGTCGCTATGGCGACGGCCCAGGCTCGACGGCGTCATCACTTCAAAACCACCTTCACTGCGAGCGGATGTAGAAAAGGACTCAAAGCAGCACCCCCTCTGTTCTACACCTGCACACACACACACACACACACACACACACACACACACACACACACACACACTTTTCTTCCTGCGGTTTCATATTCCGCTGAGATCACCCTCATTCAACAGGGTCCAGTGGCATAGGAGCAGAGAGAGCAGAGGCTCTGTGCATACTGATTCACCAGGATCTGAATGCTTCTCAGAAGGTGTCTGGTCTGTCTGGATGGAGAAGGAAAAAGAAAGAAAGAAAGAGGGGGACGATAGATTGACAGTTTAGTGTGTCACCTTCCGTCTCCATCGACAGCTCATGATGGCACAGCTGGGAGCCCGACAAGGCGTGCTACTCCGATCCGTCCACAGCTCATGATGGTGCATCAGCGGCCGTGCAACCCTCTCAGCAGTTACATTTGAGTCATCTCTCCCTCAGATTTTCATGATGGCTAACAACGGCTGGCTGACAATAGACACCAGTTTCATCCTGATCATGTGATCTGCTCCATCAGAAGCTGCAGAAGTGCAACGCATCGACACACGTGAGTCCTTCCACGTCTCTGGCTTCTTTTCCGAACCTTTTTATGCAATAAAAAACATGTTTTTCAATATATTAAATACATAATAAATGTATTTTCTCTATTGTTTAATCAGGATGTATTTGATTCTATGACTGTGGTACATAGTCTTACTTAAAGTGTAAAGTGTCTTAAGATAACTTTGTTTTGATATGACACATAAACAAAATTGAATTGGCTTTAATAATAATAATGTAACTATGAGTTTTTAGATAAACCTATGAGGAGGTTATTTGGTTGATAAGGTTAAATAAAGACTATAAATGTATAAATTGTCAGATGATCATGGTAAAACCACCTTAATATGAACTTTTTTGTATAACTTTACAAAGGGTTTAAAATAGTTTTCAACAGCAACTTAAAAAATGTTCACCTTTTAAATAACATTTTATTTGAATTCTATTTATATTTCAAAAGAGTGTGTATAAAAGACAATCATTCGATGTTTTATTTGACAATGAACACAAACAATCACAGTGTTTAGTCATTTGTGTGGTGCAGTTAAACCTCTGGCCACTAGTTGGCAACATTCATCGTTTCCTCCGAGCCAAAGTACCAGGAAAACTGGCGAAATGGCAGCAATGAGTGAGAAAGAAAGGACTCACCAAAGTCCAGTAGCTTTTAACGCTGATGTTTGGATTCATTTTTGGCTTTAAAATAGAGTTTAAAGTGAAAAAATGAAAAACTGTCAGACACTGAATATTGTATGTTGCTGCAGGTTGTTTGAGGCTGTTAATGCACTTCATTCTTAATATAAGTTTACATTTTTTGTTAATATTTTGAGAAGCAATTTCACATTTTATTAGAAAGGTATTTGCTCATTTATTTGTTGTAAAAGTGTAGGTTCTTTAAAAGAAACAATATATCGTTGTTCCTACAGTATCGCATTATATCGTCACACGTATCAAAATACATATTGTATCCCCCGATTCTTACCAATACACAGCACTACTATTTACTGTATAAATATATATATATATCCTCTAATAAATCCCTTTTATTTTGTGATGAGACATTTACATTATAGACATTTTCAAGCCCTTCCGCTGAGACATCAATTCTTTACGTGTTGATAATCACCTTTATTAATGGTGGCAGAGCGTTCTGGAAAATAAGAGCTTTGAATACACAGGTGACCGATACTGACATTATGTATGTGTACTTGTGTACGTGTGTGTGTGTGTGTGTGCCAGTACATGATAATGTTCAGGACTGAGGAGAGGGATGAGAGCCACTTTGTTGCCAAGGCGACGGACAGCGCTGTAAACACGTTACCCCTGACTCATCCCTCTACAATACAACCTCAACCATTTGCTTTCCCCACCGTAACACACACATCAGAACGCACACATAAACAGACACACTGGTTTCCACAGACAAATATAATCTACCCGGAGCCCCGTGTTCTACACGGTGGAGATCAATGCGATAGGAACTGTCTGATCCTTCAGGAAAAGAAAAGTCAATCCAACATAATGGGACACGCTCACAAAAGCACACACACACACTCCAACAAACACTCAATGGAGTCCAATCTTGGGTAGATAAGAGGGTCTTGAGATTGGGGCCACTTCATGCTGTGGAGCTGTACATCTGAATAAAGCGTCCTGTCACAGACATGCTCATTTAAAAAACACAAAATCCCATTCACGTCACTCCACACACAGAAGACAAAGAGGACGTCACAGAGCAGGAAATCAAAGTCTTCTTTTCTTCACTGCTGCTGAAAACAAATTCTGTAGGAAAAAGACATGATTTACCTCCTCCTTGCCTTCTCCTCCTTTTATTTTATACCTCTTTTATTGGATCATGATATTTATATGTCTTCAAGATGCTTTTAATTGTTTTATCTCACTAACTAATTAATTATTTTTTATGATTCATTATTTCTTTCACCCTTTTTTTTACCCTGGCATTTACTATTTAATATAATTATCAAGCACCAACTTGATTATTAAGTTTTATAATATTTGATGTGCTAATTAAAACAAAAGTTTTTGCGTTGTGTTTTTTATTCAAATGGACAATATTCAAATAAAATGTAGATTATTATACCTTCTTATTTTGATCAAACGATGATCTAGTTTCACTTTCAATTGCAACATAATTTTTTTTTGTCGGGGAATTGCCTTCTTTTCATCATCATTCAAAAGATTTTCCAGAACATATATGTATGCTTTGATGGTTTGGGTAGTGTTCGTTTAAGGTTAGGGTGTGTGGTTGTACTTTTAATAGAAGGGGCCACAATATATATGAAGAAAAAAAATTACTCCTAATATAAGGCACTCAATGTCAAAATGTGTCTTATTTTGATGGTCAATAAATACTATAATGTATTGACGGGATTCATCCATTTACTAAAAAAGTTCAAATTAACGGACGAAGAAGATAAAAGAAGACGCAGTATTTTATCAAGTTATGTAAAGCCATCAAGATCCACTTTATAGTTTTGGGCTGCACAAATACTTTCAAAGGTCCGCATGTGGCCCGCGAGTCGCGCTTTTATTAAATGATATTTGTAGCTTTTCCAGACCAGAGTCACAAAGCGCTTAAACAATCAAAACAATACTCAATAAAATATATACTTAAAAGGTCAAGATAATACTGAGAACAACACAGGAGTCTCAGAAAATCAAGGAAAACCCTGCACGAATAAAAAGGTCTTGAGATAAATGTTTTGACTGGAATTTCAATTTTATTATCAAGCATTCCAGTGGTTCACCAAGAACTTTGATTCATTGCACAAGAGGCAATTTAGTTAAAGAAACACCTGTTTCAAGCTTTTACGGGCCACATATATGGGTTGGTGGGCCAAATGTGGCCCTCGTGCCTTCAGTTGAACCTATAAATGTCGTATCATTTACAACACATTTTGCAACCTGACACATCATGATGGATTATCTAACGTGTCACCACACACAGTGGATTTATTTCAGCGGTAAATTCAGAAGGAGAGAAGAAAACCGGCAGGTGTGTTAAACATAGTATATCTAATGCACCTCATTCCACAGGAGGATCATGACCCGTCGGCTCAGCAGCTCCACTCGTTCCCACACAGAGGACTCCATCTTCCTGAGGCCGGATGAGGATCCCGTTTGGTTGGATGAGCCCACGAAGGCCGACAAAATCGGCGATGGAGTTCCAAAAAAAGACGGGCAGTCGGAGTTCAGGGACGGACCCGCGGACGGGACGGACCTACACGGGGAGGAGATGCTGCTGCGCAAAGTTTACCTCATGGTGGTTGAGTTCCACTGCTGGGCTGCTCTCTTCGTCGTCTCCCAGCTCCTGGTAAATGAGTTACGATTTGATTTTGTTTCCATTAGATCACGTTGGTAACTTCTTTCCCTCTTTCTCCTCTCAGGGCTACTGGTTGTTTTTTGTGATGGGAGGAAACGGGCCCTTCTCCTCCATCTATAAAGCCCTCCAGGTCATCGACTTCTACATGAGCTTCATTTTGCCGTGTCATCCCATTTTTGGAACGGACGTGAGTGAGATCTGGAATCTTTTCAAGCTCCCGAATAAAGGGTTTATTTTGAAATCTTCTCGTCCTCCATGTAAACAGTCCATGCTGGTGATGAAGGAAGTGGAGAACACCACACAACCCTACTGGATTGTCCACAGCACCACAGGAATTGGCGTGTCCATCTGTGTCATCATGGTGAGACATCCACACCTTCTTTCTCTGCAAAGACAAACTCCCATAACAGTCTGAAGAAGCAGTGAAGCAAATTTGATTAGGATCTATTCATGTAAATATAAGAAAGTCTCCAAAAATGTTAGTTTCATGTGAGTGTTTTGAAATTAAACCAGCCAAGGTAGTTATTTCTTCTCTGTCTTTTGTTTGTTTGCCATAAACTATGAATGAAAGTTAAGTTGTTTTTGAATCTCTAATTGTTTATTGTGTCCTTTGAATGTTAGCTGATATTCTACAAAAAAACAATTCCTACTGAAATTATTTTTATTACTATTAAGTTTGTCTGCAAAATCGCTTAAAAAAACGGATTTAAAATAAGTTTTCCAGAAATTTTAATAATGGGAAAAGAAACTGATGATGTCATTTGGGTGGTGATATACCATCTGGATCCACAAATCATCATTAGGAGTATTTGTAACTCTCTGTGGTGCATAAAAGGCTAAAAGTCGACGCTTCTGGTCTTGCTCACGTGTTCTGTGCGTTCCAGTGTGTAACGGCCAATGGTTTCCACAGTAAACTTATTAACTTGAAAAGTTCTAAAAAAAATATTCAATAATCTTCAAGGATTGGTTTGACATTAGATTAACCTAGATGTGACTCGATCGTGGTGAGGATCCAGAGTACCTTGTGGATTACAGGAAGGTTTTTGGAGATGTGTGCCTTTTATAGCTTCTAACCACTGTTGCTATCGTTCCATACTTTTTAAGAACTAGCAAAAAACTAAATTAATAATTAGAAAAAAACCTACCCTGAGAAGTTATGCAGGGGCATAACAAAAATATCCGGACACAAGACTGTATTAACTCATTTTTCCTCAGGTTATCCAAATGGTGTCCAAGTGGCGAAACGGATCGTGTCCATCGCAATCCTTACCAAAAGAATTTAACGATCGACGTCAGTCCGTGAGCCGCCAGCCCTCCTTCACCCTCTCAGAGTGGACGGACGCTCAGGAGGATCTCCAGGATCTGGACACCATTCCGCAAACCCCGGTGTTTGAGTTGGGGAACGATAGCAAGAACGACGGCGACGCCGCGACCCTCTTAATGACGCCGGTCGGACTTCAAGAAAGGTGAGACGTGGACGAAGGTTTATGTTTCTACTCGAGGTGTTTGACAATGTTCCCCCAAACACAGGAGGGGCTCCAACGTCTCCCTGACCCTGGACATGTGCACGCCCGGCTGCACCGAGCCGTATGGCTACGGCGCACAGCTGTCCCCGAGAGACCAGTCGGCCAAGGAATACCTCCGAGAGGGAACTCACGTCCTGACCCCGGATATGCTGCACACACGGGCCATGGATGACCAGAACCTGCAGGCGGAGTTCTACGTGAGTCTCGCCCACACTGGGATTAACAGACGCACATACGGATAAAAACACCAGGATACGCACCGACATCCATTAGAAGGCCGAGCACAGCCGTAAGGTCTTGTGGGCGAGCGAGAAGAGATACGGCCGTATTAGCATATGAAACCCACAGAGGATTCTTGGTGTCTGCAAGGTAGAAGATTTTAGAGTCAAGATCACATGTTCTCAAGTCAATAAGATACAGTTAGTCGAGATACAGAAGCGGCAATTAGTCCGCATTGTAGTTGGTGGCTGACTTTTTTATCCATCTGTGAAAGTAGTGCTGGTTTCTGGGCGACTGATCAATGCTCCCGTATTGTCTGTCAGGAAACTCCCATGAACTTCGTGGACCCAAAGGAGTACAACTATCCGGGGCTGGTGAGAAAGAACCGCTATAAAACCATTTTACCCAGTGAGTACACATGTAAGGCGACAACCATTTGGACAGAGTTTAACTTTTTTTCTTTTTTATGTGTGGTTTGAATCCTCCAGACACACACAGCCGAGTGATCTTGAAGTCAGACGATGAAGATGATTTCCTCTCCACCTACATTAATGCTAATTATCTCAAAGTAAGTGGACATTTGTTTGTTGAAAAACTGCCTCTTAGAAGAATAACTCGAAACAGTGTTGAATGGATTATATCTTAATTTGGTGGTATTTCAAATTACTGTCATGGATCCAGATGGTATTTTCAAACACTTAAATCTGAACTTAATTTAAACTTAAATTTAATAGTTAATATTTTCGAATAATTTCATCTAATCTTTGGGTATTTTTAAATTTGTTTGGATAAATTTAATTTCCCCAATGAGGGAATGATAAAGGAATGTCAATCAATCGATAAAACAGTTAAATGTCTTATTATTCCATGTATGTGTTATTTCAAATTACCATCTGGATCCATTAATCATTTGAAGATTAGTCACTCTTTGTGGTTTATGGAAGAATGAGCTTCTGTTCTAAATGTCCCAATGAGCTTAACTTTTTTTAAAATTATTTTTTAATTTATTTTGCTATAATAAAATTTCCTTTGGGAAAGTCACAGAGACTAAAGTCTATCCCAGCCTCCTAGGGCGATAGACGGGTACACCATGAACAAAATCGTCATTCCATCACAGGGAACACAGAAAATTGAAAACCTCACAGAAAGTACAGAAGTTGCCTCAAGCTGAAGGCGAACTTGCAACCTTTTTGTTGTGAAGTGGTAGCACTGAACACTACACAACCTTATACAAAGGTTTAAAAAGTCTATCTAAAAATGATGATAAAAGACATAAAAAGGGTGACATCTCTGACAAATTTGCGTCAGAATTAGGATGAAATGAGGTCACAGATTATTTATACCGTTATAATTCAAAATGAAAGATACTAAAAATTAAAAGAAAAAGTCGCTTTTCTTTTTCATAGAACAAAATACTTGTCTTAGTTAATTCATATATTTTTATTTTTGATGTTAGTTCTGTCTTTCTTAATGGAAGGATCACGACTCATAAAACAGCTTTGTACCGAAGACACTGTATCATGATACTGTGTCTTCATTTTGAAAGTCCACTACTGCAGACTACTGTACATATTAAAGTGACAGTTTATCCAAAATTCATTATAAAAAGTACCAGTGTCTACTCTCTACACACGAAGCTCGCACAATATTTACCCGACGTGTTTTACTGTGCTTCACATAGCATGTTAGCCTTTAGCTTCCGTTACGAACAACTCTAGAATACAGACTTTTTTTTTTTTTTAATGAAATAATTTCTCTTGTCGAGGATTCAGTACAAGAGGGATGTTACAGACGAGCAGTACAGAGGTATTTGGATGTTTTTTTAAGTGTCTTTTCAGACAAAACGAAGAAAAGTAGGTGCTGTTCATATCGACATACAATTATACCTGTACCTCCAAAACAATACAGATTAAATAATCCCAAACCTTAGTCAACATGAGGGTGAGTAGAAAATAATTTGAATTTTGGGTGAACTATCACTTTAAACTCGAAAACAAGAAGCAATAAGAAGGAAAGAAAAAATTCTGAGTCGTTAAATTCCAATATGTTCTTCAGGAATCCCAGTTATGGTATGTAGTGACCGGACACGAGCGGATAGACCACAAGTCTGATTAAAACTAGCAGCGGAACCAGGACTCAGCCGGGAGTTTTCTTTCTTTTTTTTTATCAGCTGACTCACTATCCCCGCGGAACAGCTGACGGAAGTTGATATGACGATAAAGTTAAAAAGGTGGACGTGAGTCATAGGAGGTGTTGTGAATAGAACCGCTCTCCTCTTAGAGTCGATCGTCACCTTTATTTGGATCACATCCATCACTGTTTTTCAAAAAATAATGGTGAATATAAATACCCCTGACCTCGTATTGTCTCTTCAGCTTTTCCCTGAATTGTCAGTGACCTTTATGTGTTTTTAAACAGGGCTACGGCGGGGAAGAGTGCGCCTACATCGCCACGCAGGGTCCGACCGTGAACACCGTGGGGGACTTCTGGAGGATGGTGTGGCAGGAGCGATGCCCCATCATTGTCATGATCACCAACCTGGAGGAGAAGAATGAGGTCAGCGTGGGGAGGGAAGAGACTCATCGTGATGAATAAGACGATTGCGTCAGAGTTACTCACTCTAGGTGGGCTTCTTCTTCTCCGTCTTGTAGAAATGTGCAGAGTACTGGCCTGAAGATACTGTTTCCCACGAGGGCATCGAGATCACCGTTGTCACGGTAACGCAGGAGGATGACTACAGTCTTAGAGTTTTCACTTTAAGGGTAAGAAACTTTTGATTTCCGCCTCATCCTTGTTCTTAACAGTTTACCTGTAAATGTTGTACAATCGTACGCTTTGAATAATGCGCAACTTTTGTGTTTATCTTACGAGTACAATCTTACTTTTGCACCCAGATCAAACTATTTTCACTGTAATCAAACTATTTTTTAACTGTAATCTAACAAATTTTCAGATGTAATCAAACTTTTTTCAACAATAAGGAAACAATTCTTCCCTTTTATCAAACTATTCAACTATAATCAAACCATATTCACTATAATCACTTATTAACAGTAATAAAACAATGTTCATCTAAAATTGAAGCATTTTTTAATCATAATAAAAACTTGTCTCTTCAATCCAATATTTTCTCCAACTATTTTCAAATGTATTTAAACAATTTTCAACAAAAATCAAACTATTTTCAACTGTAGTCAAACAGATGTTTACTATAATGAAACTATTTTCAACTGTATTCAAACAATTTTCAACAAAAATGAAACTATTTTCAACTGTATTCAAACAATTTTCAACAAAAATCAAACTATTTTCAACTGTATTCAAACAATTTTCAACAAAAAATAAACTATTTTCAACTGTATTCAAACAATTTTCAACAAAAATCAAACTATTTTCAACTATAATCAAACAGATTTTTACTATAATTAAACTATTTTCAACTGTTTTCAAACAATTTTCACAATAATCAAATTTTTTTTTTTAACTCTAATCAAACATTTTCAATTGTATACAAACCATTTTTTAATATATTGAAATAATTTTAATCTGTAACAAAAAAAATAATTAAACTCAGCAAACAAGATCAAACAAGAATTGTTAGAGTTAACAGCAAAGGTTTTAGTCATAGTTAAATAAATAATTATAATAATAAAATAATACCGTCAAATACACCTTTTTGGGGCGACTCATCCTAGAATACCCTTGACCTGCACCGGACTCTTGTGCATGCTGACCTCAAGTCAACTCTCATTCCAAAGTTTCAAGAGTGTTTAGTTTTCGCCTGCTTAAGAGGGTTAGCAGCTTAACCTCTTATCTTGTCTCTAAGCACACGGATGACGTCGGCTTTTTCTCACCCACTGTCTCATGTTGTAACTTCACAGGAACATTCCAAAGACCTGTAGTCAGATTCTGGAAAAAAAACAACTACTAAAATAGTTCTTAATGATTGCACTTTCATATTCCTTCCACTAGATGTCTCAGTAGCATTCAAAGCAGACTTCTAGAAATGTCTTCTGACTCTTGACTGTGTGTGCACCAGTGTGGAGATGAGGAGAGGAGCCTCCAGCAGTACTGGTACACCTCGTGGCCAGATCAGAAGACTCCGGACAAAGCTCCTCCACTTCTGGAACTTGTGCAGGAAGTGGAAAGGGCCAGAGAGGAAGCGCCTCCGTCCAGTGGGCCTATAATCGTGCACTGCAGGTACAGAAAGTAGAAAGAGTGCTGCAAGTATTGGAAGATTATTTCTGACTCCTTCTTTTCCTCCCACCGCTGACCTTTTGTCCACAGCGCTGGCATTGGTCGAACAGGCTGCTTCATCGCCACCTCCATCCTGTGCAGGCAGCTGAGGACCGAGGGTGTGGTGGACATACTGAGGACCACATGCCAGCTCCGTCTGGACAGGTGAGATATTCGGATGTTTAAATATAACCTGATCTTTTTCACGACTGCTTTGGGTCCTATAGCTGAGACGTTTCATTCCCTATTTATTTCCTTTTTTGTCCTATTTTAATTATCAACAAAAAGTTGTCCTGAAAAAATATCTCAATTATATTATATAATGTTTAAATAATCTTTGGAAAACTACCTTCAACATTCAGTTAAAGAAAAAAGTGGTTGACTTTGTTATTTGGATTTAGATTATCATATTACATTTTCCCATTTTTTATACATTTTGCAAAATAAGTGGGACTTGTATTCAGATTATCTGAGACCTTTATGCTATTAAGATAAAACATGTTTTTTAATCTCTAAATGTATTATCTTTACATTTTTTTTTTTTGCTTCACCAAAGTAAGAGCCTCCGATCTGTTTCTTTTTTAAATAACTCAAGAAACACAATCTAAATCCACCCATATTGCATTTATAATTTAAACTAACTTACATTTAATTAATAAACTAAATTCGGTACATTTTAAATATTTGAAGTATATTTAATATTATGGAGCTCAATCTCATTTGGACAGCAGGGGGCAGTCAACACACACAGTTGCGAGTCTCTATTATTATTGAAGTGATGACGCTTCAAATGCCTTCTAGACTCACAAGAAACTCCAGAATCCTCCTAAACATAATATAGAATATATTACAATAGTAGATACACTTTTTCGTCAGTGGTCAACAACATTCGCGGGACAAATAAGGGATTCTAAAAAAAAAAAGAAAAAAAAAGAACCTTTTTTCCTGCCGTATGAAAACTAAAATGGATCCTCAAAAACAGAAAAGAAAATGTAATTTATAGTTTTTTTTATCTTACAAATAATTTTTACTGAATTAAATAAAACATGTCAAAACAATGATATCCTTAATTTCGACAATTGAAAACACTAAATACATTTAAAGAACAAAAGGAAATGTATTGGATTTAAAGGTTGATTTTTTATTTTATTATTATATATATTCATGAACAACCAAATGAATCCTTTAATAAATGAACTTTATATGAATTGAATAGCCTTTAATTGGTCACATTATTAGCTGGGTGGTGGATAACTTTTTTCCTGGCTGTCTTCGGGGTCGTGCGAAACGTTACCGCCACCTGCTGTCCCATTGAGCTCATTTCAATTCAACGATTAGTTGATATAAATTATGTTGCATTTCGTAAAGAACTAATATAAACCATATTATAACGGTGATGGGCTTGTTACCTGCTCCTTTCGTTGCCTTCCTCTTGCCCCAACTAGCTGGGATCCAAGCATGTCGGAAAATTTTGGTAAAGATGAGCTGCTTGGCAGAGGTCTGCAATCTCAGCGTTATAGAAAATTTTTTGGACATTTCTAATTTCTCTGCTTGTGTTTTTTTTTGGTTGCCAGAGGCGGGATGATCCAAACGTGTGAGCAGTACCAGTTCGTGCATCATGTCCTCAGCTTGTACGAGAAGCAGCTCTCGCACGCCTCGGAGGAATGAGTGAGCGCCGCAGCCCACGACTAGACGAGACACACCACTGTACACCGAGCCACCTCTGGTGGTGCACGCCACTGTACCTAGCATCATCTGCACCCTTCCCCTCATCCAATCTATCCTTCACTACTGACATCTTTTATCAACTGCCATCGTTCCAACCTTTTTGACATCGTTCTTTTCATTTGTTCATTACTTGCCATTTGATGCTGATCTTTAATTATCCATGAAAAGTAACAATATTAATATGTATATTTATTTATAAGTTTAAATAATCAGGTAACTTATCAGAGGTCAAGTGTTCATGCACTTCTTAGACTTTTCCACCTTCTTTTTTGTTAAATTTAGAGATGAATAATCATTCTTTAAATTTGTCAAATCCATGGAAAACATGCTGAAAACAGGTTGATGCAAACCCTAACTTGGTCATTGTGACATTGCGACACCTAATAATCTCATTATGGCTGGTTCATCCAGTTCACTCGCTTCAATTGAAGCTGAATTCTTCCACCGGCAGGCCAAAAAAAAAGTACGGAGTAAAATCCCTTGGTGAGTATAAGTCCACAAATATGAGCACTTAAAAAATTCCGATTTGTATTTTACAACATTACGACTCTTGGAGAGCGATGTGACAAAATGACCAAATAATCAGAGGCTTATCAAAGTCTGCTCCTCTAGATGCAGCGACGTTGCTTGTGTAGACATGATTGACCTTCTCACATATTTGTTGAATTCCACCCAAACATTTTTTTTAAGTTATGTACAATTCCAGCATGATAATCAAACACATCATCAAAGCTTTTCCAACCACCGTGTATTCCATCAGTATCCACCGTACATTTTTTCTTGTTCTATCAGAATATATAATGGAAGGCTTGACTTTTTTCGGTGCCACCTCGTCTTCAGGTTGCATGGTGCTAAGTGTTCCTTAAAGGCATGTGCAATGTTTTGGAACAAAAGGAATGTAAAAAAAACAATGAGGTTATTGAGTTAAACCGACAAGGATTTTTCTTTCTCAAATTTACCAGACAGACCCTGCATAAAAAAAACAACACACAGATCATCTCAGAGCCCTCGCAGAGTGAACCATAAACAATCATTGGAGTTAAAATGATTTTCTTACCTTGAAGCACAGATTCCAAGATAAAACTGTGGTCACTCATGAAACACTCGCTCGGCGAGGACTCTGCCTCGAAACAGTAGCTCAACACGTTAGACGCCCATGATTGTTGTATTTAACAGGTCAGGCCAAATCTGTATGAAGCACAATAGACCAACTGAGGTTGTCTCTGATGTTCAGCTGTAAAAGTTTTTTTTTTTTTCTTTTCTGTGTTGTGTTTTTGATTGTGTTGAGTTTTAATGGACTGCATGTGCTGTATGGGACTCCGGAGGTCCACAATCAAAGCGACGTGACTGGTCGTCCCTGCTTTTTTTTTTCTTCTGTTGCATAAAAAAAAAAAAAGGTTTAAAAACCCTGTTATATTATATCGCTTGCTCTCGGCCAATGCTTTTTGATACAGTTTGCTTTTGTGAAACCAACCAGAGATATTTTTAGAAACATTTTGATACAATCCTTTCGAGTAGATGCCTTGTGTATATTTCTGTTTACACCATGATGGAATGTAGCTCATACTGTGGATAAAAAAAAAAAACGTTGGTTTATATATTGCTGATTCGACAGAACACGACAGTGACATCTACCTGAGTTACCTTCGATGACTAAAACGAAAAAAAAAGTTTTGTCTTCAGTATTGTTCATTTAATGCTTTGCTTGTTTCTTTTTTTTAGTGGTGGATAGAATCTGAGCTGTTTCCTTGAGTTTAAGGACCGTCCCTCTAAAATTTGAAAAATGTATTTGATGTTTCTGACAAAAAACTGTATTTCCTAGTGGACCCACCAAAAAGAATCGCTTCATGATCGCTAAGATTTATTTTTAAAGTATATTTCATAGTAAAGAGCTGCTGCATGTCTTTTTTAGCTCAAGGCGTTCGCTTTCAGTTGTGCCATGAAAATACTGTGCAGCACCTTCTGACTGAAGGATCATCTCCATCGAGTGATTGAGTCAAAACGTCCTTAAACTTCCATCCTTTAAACAATTAAAATTCCATGGTAGCATTTTTTGCTACTTCATTTCCTTTTCATTTTTAATATTTCAAATTTTCTCTCCCACTGATATATGTGGCCATTTTAATATTCCGTCAATTGAATGATTTTCATTTAAAAATATATAATGTTGCCAGGGGTTGGTCATGATCTTTTTTTTGACCAAGACTGTTACAGTCTCATTTCTTCCTTCAGGCTCAGATTTCATGAATGAAAACATCGCTATGTAAGGCAGCTAAAGACATTTTTTTGACTGATTTCAATAGACAAATAAAAGCAACAAAAAAAAATCATACAGAACACAACTAGACATAGTTCAAATGTATTTGGACCAATTAATGTACATTTACGATCATACAAATACATATTTCGCAGTTCCACGAGCTACAATATGTCGACTCAGTTCCCCTGAAAATGTTGCCTAAATGTGACTAAAAATTTGATTTGCTTGGCTTGTTTTTGATGTTCAAATGTCTTTCAATAAGATATTTTGGTTGTTAAGATAGCCAAATAGATAGACATACAACCGACCAGCAAGTATTCCTCTCCTCCGCTGTAGTATTGCTTTAAGTTGTGAGGTTTTGCATTGAAATAAAGGTAGATTTTCATGAGTGTCCTTGGATTCTTTTCCAACTTTCACAGCGGTGTTATGTAGTTACATTTATTTGACACTAGATGTCAGCAAATATAGGAGAGAAAAAAAGACTTGAGGTTGTTACGTATTATTCAACTGATAGACACACATAGACCACCATTTTTTTTTGTTAATGAACAAAGATCTGAAAACATTCTGCTTCATGTGTTTTTGTTACTAGATATGTGTTAAATGTGAATTTTTGATAAAGCAGTTGATAAAAACAATATAAATATCCATGAAATATTTTAGGTGGTAAATATATATTATTTCAATATTAATATAATATTATATACAAGGAAGTGTGTATGTAAGTAAGTAAGTAAGTAAGTCATTTTTATTTGTATAGTGCTTTTCCAGACCAGGGTCACAAAGCGCTTAAACAATCAAAACAATATTCAATAAAGTATATATTTTAAAGATAAAGATAAAACTGATAACACAACAGTAGTTCCAGAAAATCAAGGAAAAGCCTGAACAAATAGAAACGTCTTTTTAGTAGCAAAAACCAATTGGAAAATAATGACTGGTGTAGTTTTTTTTAAATTAATTAATTAATGTTGAACTCAAATGTGAATAATAGAAAAGAGAAACATTTCTTTTAATTCTTGTACGTATTATTATGATTATAAATCGGCATTTTACTTTATTTATTACTTTACTTGACAGGATAATCTGTCCTAGATGTTTTAGAATCAAATTTCTTAAATCTTTTACTAAAACAATTCAATAACAAGTTAACGTATTTATTTCAGGTTGCAGAAAGTGAAGGATATATCCTTCCGCTTCCTTGTCTGCTTTTTTTTTTAAAGCACGGACTGTCCCTTTAATCCGTGTATTTATCCCTGACGTCATTGACACTGTGAGCCGCGCACGCTGATTGGCCAGCGGTGACGTAAGCCTGATATATTTTTTTTCTTTTTTTTTCTCTCCCTCCACGCTTAACCATGACATCATCGCTCTGGTTCACGAAAGTGCTAAAGTGCGCCTTCAGTAACTCACCCGTCTCCCCCCTTTTTTTTCTCGCGTCCCCGTGTTAGCCTCCATGCTAAGCTAAACATGCTAAGCTAACCATCTCTGGACGGTGTTTATGCGCTGACGTCCCCCCCTCCTCCTCCTCCCCCCTCCCGCCGCGGCACGAGCAGGTAACCCCGGGGTGAGAGAGTCAGGTGGCCGCTGTCAGCTCGCACATGGAGCCAAGTTGACTAAGGACGCCGAACACGCCTGGAGCCCCGCGGAGGTGAGTTCGCTTTAAAAAAAAAAGAAAAAAAAAAGGGGGTCGTGATGTGATGCTATTCCCGTGAAGCTAACTGCAGCTAGCAGCGTTAGCATCCCCCCCCTCCTCCTCCTCGTCACCCCCCCACCCCCGCTGCGCTAATGCCGCTGTCATCGCGCACATCGCCGGTGTTATCATGGAATAAACACCGACTATTCATCTGTTTTTTACTTCCAATTTTACCTTCGTTCTTATATCCACCTGCTCAGTCAAAGGTAGGATTCTATTATTTTCCGACGCGACTATTTTTCAACCATTATCTTCATTGACATGTTCTCACTAACACATCCTTGTTTTTGTTTTGTTTTCTCTACCATTCTTTCTGTTCCATTATATATGTTCATTAATGTAATATATATAAAAAGGGATTATTGATGTTGAACTACATGCTGTATTGTTTTGGTCGTCATCAAAACCTCCTCCATTATTTCTTTGTGTGATTCATCCTCCTAAATATAGATCACGCACTTTAATTCCTGCTTCTTTTATTCTAAATGCATCCATTAATAATCGCAAACTATTAAACATCTCACACTTTAATTCATTATTATTAATATTTATTTTTGAAAACGCATCAGAATCGCTTTTTAACTCTGTATTGTCTTCATCGTTGATCGACCTAGTTTTTCTGTGTCGTTGCAAAATTTCCTAAATTTTGCTTATTTCGCTACATTAAATATTGCTGGGTTTCTCTCAGACAACAATGGTGTAGTTGTTTTTGATTATTATATATATTCAATCACTGTAGAAAACAAAAGAACAAGTATGAACTCATAAAACAGTTCTCTATTAAAATATTTTTAACGTGAAAAGTAATGGTTTAATCCATCTACTGTACACATTGACCTAGTAGTGTACTGACTGAGCTGACTGGTACTTTTTTTTGTATTAGAGAGGAAGATTAAAACCAAACAAAAACCACAATCAACCATATGCAATAACACAACCATTTATTGACATTTAAGCTTTAGTTAAATGGAAGTCAGGCACAAACAAATATAAGTTTAAGGCTAAATGGTCTTCGCAGCAGTGGGTCACGCAGGTAACATGTCCAGTGGGACCCATTGTTTTCCTCTGGACCGAGGGCAGAAGAGTTAGTTGCAGCTTGTAATACAACTAAGTGGTTGTGGATTTTTGCTTGTATGCTTACAGTTTTTCACCTATTTATCACCTAGTGAGGTAATCAGGTTTTCATCATATAATAAATGTATAATAATAATAAATAATATTTTCAAACTTAACCTATTCTTAAACTTTAAGGAAAGCTTTATTGGGACGAGTTTAAAAGTTAAACAAATATTGGATATGTTGTTGAGAACTATGTTATATAATATAGCAGCAATTTATTGCATTACTTAATAAAATATGAATATTAAAACATACTTTAATTATTAAAAATCTATTGCAGATGTTCAATTTGACCTTCTCGTACAAGCATAGGCTTTCTAAAGATGCACATTTCCTGAAAACAAACATCAGTACTTGTTATGCATTAATGAAAACAAAGATCAGTTATAAAAAAATAATGGTATATTTGTGTGAAAATTACACGTACAAGAAATCCTTGCTCTGTGAAACCACTATGGTATTATTGATGTCACACAACAGACTGTCAATTGGTGGCGGTATTTTTTGGGAATCAATGAATAACCTGCATGGTGTGACATCATTTATTGTTTCCTTCCAAGTAATCTATTTATGTTGTAAATCCATTTCTGTTTCCTTATATGATATTATTAAGCTACATTGTGCTCAAGAAAAATCTTATTCATGCAGGCTTTTCCCTGACTTACTGGGACTCCTTTATTTTGTCTTATGTGTCTTGATCTTTTAAAGTATATATTTTAACTGTATTGTTTGTGCTTGTTAAAGCGCTTTGTGACCCTGGTCTAGAAAGACGCTTTACAAATAACCATTACTTACTTACTTACGTACTTCCCCTAGGATCAGCCTAGTTATTATTAACATCTGCATTAAATGTGTTATTACCCCTGTTTTTTGTTCAGTAATTGAGCTAAAAAAACAAGATGATATAGCAACATTTTGGGAACTCTATATAACATCCTCACATTTATTCTGTTAAATAAAATGACCATCAACTTTAGGGAACTCACACATTCAAATTTCTGAAAGAGATAAACGGTAAATCACAAGAATGACCAGTTGATCTGGTTCTTCCCCTTTTTGCAGCTGTCAAGCTACAACTTCATTGTTTGGATTCTACAAACTTGCGTAACCATGTGCACTTTCAACTCTTTCAGACGTCTGAGTTGTAAACAACAGTGTAAAATAAAATGATTTTTCTTTTTTCTTTTATTTGAAAACAACCACTTTTGCTGATTCAATCCAACTAATAATAAAGCAAACTTTGTATGCAAAATATGTTTTCAACCCTTATCTTTACAGTATTGCAGTCGTGCTTATTTAGAACAAACACAAACTTGCCTCAAGTAAGAGAGAGAGACAGTAAAGGAAATGTAGAACCAATACATACACGTGACTGTGAGTCACTGTTATAGGATGTTTTGTTGCACGTGTCTTCTCCTCACAAACCCTTCAAATATGACTTTATTTGATGGGTTTGTATTTTATATCTGGACTCCGAGCACCAAATTCACGAGTTGTATTTTTTAACAAAGATGATCATAACTGTGCTGAAGCCATTGTCATTCATTTTCTTGCGGATTGTGTACTTAAATCCAGAACAGAGTGCGGAAATGAATTTGTAGCTCAGACATGTCTCCTAATCCAGCATCAGCACCAATAGCATCACCATCACCCTCTGCCCCTTCATCACCCTGACCGGTCTGTTTCCATGGCAACAGCAGAATCTGCTCCAGGCCAGTTTGCCCTCTCTGCTACCTCCTCTCGCTTTGTTTTCCTTTCAATCCACCTCTTTTGACTTTTTTGCAGCTTGTGATAAAAGCTTTTTATAGTTTGGGTTTTTGATAATCCATTGTCAGACTTGCAACTTGGAGTTAAGTGTCTAAAGGTGGATGGATTTTGTGTCGTGTCATAGGAAGATGCAGAGAATTTCTTCTTCTGGCTGTAGCATGTAAACCTGCACACGTCGCCCCTCCCCATCCCTGTTCACTGCACAAGATCCAGAAAGAGAATGATAGACGAGGAAGGAGGGATTCAGAGAGAGAGAGAAGTGAGAGAGGGTGGGTGGGAGCAGTCGCCATTAGACATATGCAGCGTCAGATGTTTTTCTCAGCGGCAGGAAGGCAGAAAAAGGGAGATTCAGACTCTTCGAAAAGCCGTCTTGATGTCCTCCTGGCACATGGGCTCTGAGCAAGGTACGCTATAACAGGTGATGGAATTGGTCCTAATGTGTTACCGGTAGTGATGCGGCTTGAGTCCCGCAGAATGCCATGTGGGAAATGTCAGTATGTCAATGTGCACTGCGGTTGCAGGTCACAGAAGCGTGCTCTGCCATTAACCTCAGTCATCACTGCGACAGACTGGGAGATTTTCTCAGATTAACTGGATTAAAATTGTGTGCGTGTGTTGTTGCCTTTGACAATGTGCATGGTGTTTATACTTTGTGTTCAGCCTTCATGACTGAACATCTTTATTTATACACCCAAAACAGGCCACATACACAGCAGCAGCAGCGGCAGCAGCAGCCCTTGTTGACAGTGCAGACAGTTGCTACTGTCCATCTAGATTTTCCTCTTATGTTCCTGTGCTGTTGCATCAGTTAGGTTGCCAGGCAGCCGCTGCATGTGCGCATCTTTGTACATGTTTGGACAACAAAGTCAAAAGACATCCTATCTAACATTGTAACTGACGCTTTGTTCTGGTGTTATTGATGTATTTTGGATCGTGCTAACCATTGTTGATACAACGGCAACAACAAACATTCTACATGTTTCCTTATTTTTTCCTCATCTTCATTTTAGTAATATTTATTATAGTTGGTGTGATTAATTATAACTAAAAATTTGAATTATTTTCTCTTTATCTACGTCACTGACTAAATGGAAACAATTCATTAGAAGACATAACGTTCAGACTGCACTTACCTTGAGTTTGAGTGGATGCTTGTTGGTTTATCGTGTCTTAATTGTTGGACCTTAGCCATGTAGCATTAGTTACTTAACTTCCACAAGAAGGCTTTTGCTGTCTAGAAAATATGACATTTTGCTTGACTGTAGCTGATTGAACAATGGAATTTACACTTGAAATACTTCTAAATTGTGCAGTGCTATTGAGTCGCCGACTATGGTCGTGATAAAAGGCCTTTTTTACACAAATAAAAACATGGTCATGATGAGGGACTTAATGCATCTTGGAGAGGAAGACTTTAACATTTGAAATGTGAGTGAGTCAGGAAAGTTTGAGGATTAGTCTCCCTTTAAGATTACTCTTGTCATTTTGTATCATTCATTTCAGTTGATGCAACAAATTAAGGACAGAGCAAGGCTGCAACAAAATAAATCAAGATACATCTCTACTACTGTCAAGGTTCATATGAACTGAAATAGAGATATTTTCTTCATGCAAGTCAGTACCTTCGTCTTTTGTATGATGATTTATTAATTTTATTTAAGTATATACTTTATTTGCTTCAATCTATCCACGTCTTCTTTGCAAACTTATCTACTCTCGCTTTTCACCTGTGGTTGAGAACCCCCATTTAGATAAACGAGAAGGACTCGGTTAATTTTTCATCACACCGCGTGGCTGCAGATGAATAAAACAACAGAACCGCATTCATACTCTGACCTTCTCACTTGTCGCGTGACACCTGGCCAGTCTAGGTGTGCGGCATGTTGCTTTCTGCTGTGTGTTTAAGAAGGTTCCCTCAAACAAATGATCGCACGTCATTATTTAAAACGTGAACTCGTCACCTGGAGCGGCGGCCATAAGTGATTATGACTCGTGTAAAGTGAACGCCGTCAAACGGGAGATCAGTTATAAGTAGTGATAGATGCGAGGTGGCGGTCCATCAGGTTTATGAAGGAGTTCTGAGTAATGTGGGCTCACACAAATACTCATACACACACATACACAGGATGTCACACAGGATTTTTGCCAGTGTCCAGACTTGCATTCTGAATTCCCCCGGCTTAATTTATCTCACGTCCTTAGTTTCCTGTTTCATGAGCTCCTGCTCCAGAGACTCTCAATCAACAACATCTAACATCTCGACATGCATACGTACACGCTCACGTACACCCACATTTTATTGTGGTGCGTGTCTAAGTTAAGACTCCAGCTTTGTACTCAGATGACTGATATTCCCTCAGTACCCGGCCTGATCATTTCCAGCAGCCTTTGAGGGTTTTTTTTTTAAATAGCTGTGACGCTCATGTTCGGTGTTAATGTTATTTGTTGTGCTTAATGAAGATGAAGGTCCATTAAAGGGTGATTCTACTGTATAAAAATACACTCAAAAATGTTGATTTAATTTATTTTATTTCCTAGGCACCATGAATCTCTCCACTCCAGCCCCGGCGGTCGAACCCCACCACTGACCCTGAGCTCTCCTGTTCCATCCACCGATCTCCTCCATCTTCTCTCGCTTTCCCCTCCTAAACGCTTCACGTCCGTGAGCCACGAGCGAGAGGAACAACATGGCAGGAGAAAAGAGCCTGAACAAAAGGAGCACCATGGATATCAAGCGCCTGGCGAGCCTCATCCAGAGGGGAACCGGCCGCTTGCTGGTCATTGACAGCAGGACGTTTTCCGAGTACAATGCGTGGCACGTGCAGGGAGCCATCAACGTGTGCTGCTCCAAGCTGGTGAAGCGGAGGCTGCAGCAGGACAAGGTGTCGGTCACTGAGCTGCTGCAACCCAATGGCAAAGTGAAGGTAAGAAGAAGATCTCTCGGCAGAGAATAAGTCATGTTTTAAAATCTAACGCAGACGAAAGTAGGTTCGGTCTTCCCTTAAAAAAATGCACCGTGACAGAAAAGCTGTGAGTAGTAGAGATGTGTATTGGCAAGAAATTTGTGATACGATACGTAGTATTGAGTACTTGACTCTTGTGTTGCAGAATTTACACGTGACTCATGAGAAAGACGTTATTGTTCTCATTTGTTTTGAAATATGTCCAAACAACAAGATGATAAGCTGCTGGAGTTTACTGTATCATCTCGTCCTCAGTCATCCCCGGGATCTCGCATTTTTTTTTATTGTTCTCTTGGCTGCGGAGGATGTAATGGCTGTACGTTTAACTGCAACACAAAAATGAACCAACCCTGTGAATATTTGCTTTGAATTGTATATATGTGTATATATATATTATTATTAATATTATTTGAAAGCCAGAAAAATAAGTACACAAATTGAAACAATGCTGTTAAATACAGTATCATGAAACAAAATATTGTAATATTCAAGTGTATCACATCCTTAAAAAAGTAGTAAACTACATTCATTAAAAAAACAAGGTTGAAATCTATAAAAGAGAATCCAACATACAGCCCTTCAGAAATATAGGGTGTCCCAGGAAAAAAATAAACTAATAATTTGAGATGTTCAAATCAGAGTATATATATGATCTGTATTAAAGTTTTTATTTTGGAAATTAAATCTCCAACATGCATACATTTAATTTACATTTCCAAAAACATTTTAAACAAAATACTAGGTAATAAGATTATATTCATTTGGTTTTTACACATACTGTCTTCTTATACTTATAATAAACAATGTATATATATATATATTCAGATCACTCCCTCATATTGCAGAAAAAGATTCTAGTAAGTTGTGTGTAAGCTTCCCAAACTGCTACCTATGTGGGGTTTTTTTTTTCGGCTGAAGTGCCCTTGACATCTTCTTGAACTCCCTGAGCCGACTGTGCTGATCTGGATTGAGGTTCTCAGCTCCGGTCCAAGCCTGTGCCACATCAGTGGGAGCTTATTTGTCGGACAGGCACGCTTTAGTGTCGTATGTTTGTTGCTTATCAGTGACCGTGAAATGGGATCCTCCCGTTTTCCATGACTTCTCCTCGAAATATGACAGCCTTTTTTCCATTCCTGGTCCACCCACCGCATGTTGTCGACTACTGTATTTTTAGATGCTGTTTGAAACCGAGGAGAAGACCCAGTGTGTGTGTGTGTGGGGGTGTGTGTGTGCGTGTGTGTGCGCACTTGAAGTGTCTCATGCCAAAGCTTTATGTACTGTGCTCTGCAGAAACCAACAGACGACAAATCCTTTTTTTTATCGTCGTATGCATTTTTGCTGCATTAAACAAGTCACAGGTTTATAATCTGTAATGAGATAGGAACCTTTTTGCATTGGATTATTATTATTATTTTGTTCAAGTGGAAATGATTAGTTGAAAGTGGGTCTAACAGCTGGGCTTGGTCTGTTAATTTCTATGATAAGAAGTACATTAACGTCAGGAATCTTAAAATGTGAGTTATTGTTCCTAATTATTGCTATTTTCAATTCTTTATGACTTGGCTAACCTCAATATGTCTCACATTGCATTTGTAGCACACAATTCGGCCCAAGACAAATCCACCATATGAGGACTAGAATTATTGATCTTGCTGCACCAGTTGGATTGACATTGCCAAATAAAACAATGCATGCTCTCCTGTTAAAGTCATTGTAGCCTACAGGTCTACTTAAATTTTATATTGGCATGACTCAACCTGTTAGTTTTTATTCACCTTTATGGCAAAGCCTCTGGCAGTCAATTATTCTGCCTTAACCCCCCCCCCCCCAATCATTTGAAACACACCACTATTAACTTGATAATAATCTTTCAACACACAATATTCTCCGGTACGTTCCACCTGCATGACTCACTCCACATCCTGAGATTTTTACGAGTTACACTCCAAGTAAAGCCCTAAAGTTTCCCTTCCAACTAAAACCTATTTTCAACCATACATTTTTTGGAGATTGACGCATTTGTAAGTTGCAACTTGGTTTCCTAATGGGTTTAACTGTCAAACTCATGGCCCTGGGGCCAATTCAGGCTGGTCTAGTTGTTTGATGTGGCCTGCCGGGTAGTTGATTGATGTCTATGTTGATATAATGACCAAAAAAGATGCTTAAGTGTTTAAGGTAACATCAGGGAACGAGATGATGGACGTCAACAATAAATGTAAGAATGGTAGTAATAGATAATGAAGAAAAATTGACCCTCAAAAATGAAAATCCGACTAACTTTTAGGTAAATATACATTTTCTTTAGCTCAGAAAGCCAGATTCAGTTTGACATGCCTGCCTTAAAATATAATTAACGTTATAGTTATACCAACTCTTCATTGGATTTTTAAAATTCAAATCTCAAAGTAGTTTTTTCATCAGTAGTTTTTTTAATTTTTTTTATCTGGAAGTTATTGGGCATTTCAAGCCTCTTACCATCCAATCTGATTTCTTCTCTTTCATCTTACCATCACTGTCTGGAGGTGGGCCATAACTGAGGTATACCACCCAAACCTCCCCCAAGTCAAAGAGGATCAAGCTTGTGATTAATGCTAGTCTGGATAAGACTGGAACGATCGGGCGAGAGAGGAGGGCCTGCTGGTCCTACCCTCTTTTGTCATTGGCTAGGCATGACATCATCCCTTTGTACGTCTACTGGCAGAGCTATACGAGAGGCACGTGCTCAATAGGCTGTGTTGCGTTAAAGCCGGCTACACACACACACACACACACACACACACACCATCCACTCTACTCTCTTCACGGCTCCAAGCGTGGCTAGGAGCGATCTAAGCCAGCCAAGACAGCTAAGAACCATTGTGGATCTTTGTTAAGGGAAGTGAATGCAGGAAGCGGGAAAGCAGCACTGAGGGTATTCATGACGGGCTACTACCTCCTGCCTTACATCC
The DNA here is from genome assembly GCF_982586985.1 of Callionymus lyra. Taxonomy (NCBI): domain Eukaryota; kingdom Metazoa; phylum Chordata; class Actinopteri; order Syngnathiformes; family Callionymidae; genus Callionymus; species Callionymus lyra. The sequence goes on along the minus strand of NC_141825.1, from coordinate 10,222,154 downwards.
CATTCACCACTAATAGCCTGCCCCCCCCCCCCCCTCCCCCCTAAAGCACTGAGCTCTTTCACGAAGGCTGCTTCATTTGACTGAGCTGAACCAGCATCTATGATCCCTGCAACGGCCCACCTTCCTCCCACCCCCCAACAAGAAATGTTCTTCCGTGTTCAACATCAACACAAATGCTTTCCAGAACTCAGCATGGACTCTCCTGACAAGAGTAATACAGGAGAAGCTGGGAGTGCTTCCTGACAGGTTGGTTTAGCAGACGGCTGCTGGTGTCTTGGCTTAAGTGGTTAATCCCTGCTACTGTCATGACGACAGGCGACGCATACAGACTTGACAGATGGACCAGAGGTTTCTTGACTTCCTGCACACTGACTTGGGAAGATGCGTTGAGAATGTAAAAATACAAATGGAGTGAAAACAACAACAGATTAAGGATCACTGACCCCACTAAGGGTAACCAACTAAAGCTCAGACTTACTATTAGGGGTTCTCTAACACTTGAATGAAAGAATAAATATATCATTATTATGATATTAGTTAAATTAAAGATTGATTTGTACATTTAAAATGTTTTAACATTACAGTTTTAGTGAAATTTTTCTGACAGCATCCATGTTTTTAAAGAATAAAGTCTATCATTTTTTTATTAAAGGTTTTGTTTTGTTTTTCTAATTAAATATATAGTTTTTGTTTTCATTGAATATATAGTGACATCATCTACGCATCGCGTGATCGGCTATTGTCTGGTGGAACTATTATACCAACGTTTTTATTTTTAAACGAATATTGAAGTTAGAACATTTAATTTTGAATTCTTGGAATGATAATAACAATAATAAATCAGTCAAAAGAATAATCAGAATTAATAAAAAAAATTCAACCCTTTTTTAATATAGAACTAAAATCAGTTGAATTATTTAAAAAGACAATTCAATGCTCGAGAAAAATAAATAAATCAAAAACTAAAATACTATCATTCATTATTACTATATACTTCTTATACTTCTACAATATACTTCTTGGGTTTGGTCCTACTTGTTTGCTTCCACTTCCATACTACTTTTTGATTTGCTTTTAATTGCGGAACTGGGAATTTCCATCAATAATTCCCAGACCCCACGATAACCGTCAGTCAACAGTGCGTCTCAAACAGGAAGCAACTGAACGATTTGTGGAAACCACCTCTGTTTTCGTAACAGTATCCTTCACCGTCGAGAGTGCCATCATTTGAGACACACAGTAGTGGCAGACTTACTGTCAATGAGTCACTCACTGATGTATTTGTTCCTCACCTCCCCAGGGGCCAAACTCTGGGAACTTTAATTCTTCATTCATATTTTCTTGTCCGAGAGACAATGAGACTTTTTACTGGTATTTCCAAAAGAGCCGGATATGTCGTGTTTGTGTTCGTGAGTTCATGGCATGAGCTTGTTTGTTTTTAACCTCAAGCTGTTTGACGATGACTCTTAAGGTTTAAAAAAAGTGTGAAACACTGAAGTTGGAGAGAAAAATGAATCGTGTCTAAAGAACCTAAAGGTGTTGCCGAGCCCCCCCCCCCCCCCATGCTGCTCTTATAGCTGTACTGACTTAACAGGACAAGCATAGATCCAAATACAAACATACATTAATCCCAACCGACATGCGTGGGAGCAACAGCTGTCCATGCCAGTCAGTGACGCCATCGCTATGAGGTCTTACAGTAGTAAAAGACGTACGTCCCCCACTGTGTGTCCGTCGGAGAGCAACAAATCATCCGCCCAGAAGGAGGTCAAAGCTTGTCAGCGAGATTTTGTAACGGCATGAAACTTTGCTGAGCTAATGTTTTAAAAAGGTTTTAGGATTTGGATTTTGTCCATAAAATATATTGTGGTTGATTCAAAGTAATATATGATTTAACAAGGTCTGCTTATAGGTTATATGTTGTTTAACTTTTTTTATACATTTTACTATATGATTTTCAACATCAATCTTTAAAAGGGCAAAACATAAATATGGCAAATGTTTGTTTTTTTTAAACTACGATGATCAAGACACCCATCATGATATAGTTTTAAATATAAAGAAAAAAATGTACACATATACTTTATTGAATATTGTTTTGATTGTTTAAGCGCTTTGTATCATCATATAAATAATGATAATTAACATTTAAATAAATATTTTTATAATTATTAAAAAATAATGAAAACAAAACCAAATCGTTTTATTTCTTTTTTTAATAGTAATTCAAAAATGGAAATTCTTTCCGTTTTTACTCATTAGTGCGGCACCATATACTCAAGTCAAAGGGTTTTGACTTATTCTGACTGTGCAGGAAGGTTGTGTGGTTTTTATTTTTACTTTTGTGGAACTAGAGCAACAGCGGTGGTTGCAGACGTACGTTACGGTTCCTTAATTCATTTTGATGTCACCTCGAGATAACATCTGTCACGGACCAGAAACCATATTTCATGTTTCAAACACCTAGAAGAGTATCTTCACCAATATTAAATATTGCAGTACCAGGAAAAAATGATCCCTAATTCGATGTATTTGTAATAAGAGCAAGTTCTTTTTTTTGCTCCTTTTCATTCCTTCTTTTACTGCAGCGTCGTATGCTTGTGTGCACGACTCCAAGCTGGAGGTGGTTGTGCTGCTGCTCTGCAGACGGATGTGACTCCTGCACCGTGACACTGCTGCAGCCTGACATCCAGCCCTGTCACCGACGGAGATCACTGACCTCCAGCACTGCAGCACAACACACGCCCAGTCGAGGGAGTGATGTCATCGGTCACATATTGACATAATGGGAGCAACTAAAACTGACTCACCGATCATATCAGGCTCCACATTCATTTTCTAGAGTCAATTATACACATCGTCTGATAGAGAATATAATGAATGGGCTCGTGTATGTAGGTTTATTAGTGCCACTCGAATATTGAATACTTGAATTTAACATTTCAAATGTTGAAATTTTTAACATACATTTTGTGTTTTTTTTTTTTAAAGAATTGAATAACGAAAATATGATAGTAATTAAGTTTTTTTTTCATTGTTGAATAATTTAACACAATAATTTGTGAATGGAAAGGTTGCATTTGTTTTTTTAATTGATATTTTAATTGATGAACTTTTAATATTTATTTTACACATAGTTTTATATTTTCATTCCAATGATTCAGACATAAATGTTAAAAATTAAAAGTTTTTGAATCCACAGCCTTTTTATTTCAATATAAAAAATAGTTGCTACAATGGTACCAATCAAACATTATAAAAGACCAATTTAAACTTTAAACATTACCTATTAAATTCAATTATCAAAAAAACAAGTTTGATGCTTTAAAAATAATCAATAAAATGAGAGTTACAACATTTTAAAAGTAAAATTCAACCATAAAATACACTGATAAACTCTCATACTGTCGATGTGAAAGTGAAGCTTTTAAGCGTCCTCAATTCACAAAAGCTCATTAACGTTGTGTGCCTCTGCACTAATACGTGTGTGTGTACACTATTGATTTGCACTATCAATATTAAACTTGACCCCATTAGGTTTATACGACCAAATGATCAGGCGTTTTTTTTTTTTAAAGTTACCGTCTGAGCAAAAGGGACAGAGGTGAGACTTGATCACGCTGTAATCGCCAATTGATTTAAATGATAATAGTTGCTCTTTCTTCTTCCATCTTTTCCATTACAAAGTCGTGTCCTAGCAGATGGTCCGGCGTTGAATTGGAGATCGGCGTTACGTCGAAGCCGACCTTGTCCGATGTAAATCACCTGTCCACCCCTGCACTTTGCTGCTACAGCTGCTCCGTAAGCAGAAATATAATCAGGCTCTCCTCCTGGCAGCAAGAGTCCACTCATCTCACACACACACACACACACAAGCACACACACACACACACACACACACACACACACACACACACACACACAAGCACACACACACACACACACACACACACACACACACACTGATTGTCATTGTAGCTTTCAGTGTATAGAATGAATTAGAAGATGAATGAAGTGCGGATTTGCCTCAAAGCCGGGAGGTATTATTTGTCAGATTTAAAGTGGCACGTGTCCAGATAATAATAAAAATAAAAAAAAAACCTCCTGCTGCTTTCCTCCATCTTCCTTGAGCTCTTTTCTTTTTGTTTCCTTTCCCTTCACTCCTCATCCTTCCTCCCTCTCAGTACATCTCTGACCAGTGGCGATTCAGTGATGCAGTGATTCAGAGCTGCAGTAGGCGCTGCCTGGTCACGTGACCGAAAAAGCCTGCCTGACAACACGGGGAAAGCGACACAGGCTGCATGAAGGATGCACTCGACAACTCGTCCTAATCGTGTTCACCATCTCAAGTGAACCGCGTTACACATCATTTATAACCGAGTAATCGCCAACATCCAAGTGTTTCATCTTTTTTCTTTTTTTCTTGGCTCACCATTGCATAAGCAGCTCCTGCATCATAAATATCAGCACTCATCTTTTATTCATGCTTTGCCTTTCTAGCATTAACCTTTAAATAACCCCTGCTTTTTTTTTTACCAGCAAAACCTTAAAATGTCCATCTATTTTCAGTGCCCTCTAAATATCTTTGAATCGATCGCTCTTGGTAAATCTCGATCCAAATGTGGTGTCTCTCGTTGTTTTTCCCGCATCCTTGTATCTGTCAACGCTCTACGATAAAATATTCATCGCCACACTTTGTTTCTTTCCTCGCCTCAATCACAGGTGGAGCTGGGAAGGAAGCAGGAAGTTGTGGTTTACGACCAGAGTTCCAAAGAGGCCGGCCACCTGTCCAAGGATAGCTTTGTCCACATTCTGATGGGGAAGTTGGAGGGAACGTTTCACAAAGTTTCTCTGCTCACTGGTGAGTGATATTGTCATCGTAAAAAAAGTTTTTGGTGGAGAGACAAACGGATTAGTCGCTGTTTGTCAAGAGTTTTGGGGTCACAATAAATTGTGAAAATGCCAAACTGTATATTTCGTTGAAATCAATATCAAATGTTGCTGAACATGGTTTCGAAAAAATGTATGCATTTCATTGTTACAGTTAAATATGTTTTATTCCAGGGAGATAATTCATGTTATTACAGCTAATTTGGGTATTTTGGGCGACATGCAAACCTTTTACTGCATTTATGTGACATTCATGAGGTCAATAGAATATAAAATTGATCAAAATATTATACATTATTTGTGGTAGAAACTCTAATACCACTAAATAAAGTACTTTGTTTAAGGATTTACCCTTCTGTAATGTGTCTTTCTCTTAAGTATTTCTTGTCATTAAAGTTATTGACAAAATACTGAAAGAAATATTACTAAGTTAACTTTCATATCATTAATGCATTATTTGTTTTATAGAATTATATTCTTATCTAATATATATTGAATGCAGGTCAAATTAAAATAATAACACTTTAGTTGGTTTGTTTTATAATTATGGCCCAATTACAAAGATTTTTAATTTTACTTTCATATTAATTATTCTGACCCTTTTTTCTCAACGTTTTCCCATTTTATTAAGACTTTATTTTTTATTCCCTTCGTTTGGTTTAATGGCCCTAAACTATTGTGACCCCGAGATGCTTACACCTGTGATGGATTCAAATATATTTTAAAATATTACTTTTTTTTTTTTTACTTCACAATCTTTAATTATAAACTTCATTTTCTCACTAAAAAAAATAAACTCAAACGATTGGAACGCTATCACCTGTGTTGACGTTGCACCATTTGGTCAGCAGAGGTCACTAGCGAACATTGAATGTCACATTCTTTCCTACAGACTTATGACTCAGTATGTAACTTTGAAAAAGGTTTCATACAAATAGCATAAAGTCATAAGTCAGTCCCTACTTAGTGCAGCAACATGTCTTCAGCGGTGAAGCAGAGAAGCCTCAGCTGACTCATAATATTTTCATAGCTTTATTAGTTACTTTTTAGAGTCGTTTCCACACATTCACACTGCAGGGGCTTGTGGGTAAATCCCAAATGTGTCAGCAAAGAAGGGGAAAGTAATCTTCCTCAGTCAGGATTAGAAATTAGATGAGAGAGACGCTCTTAGAAAAATCTTCTCCTCAGCTTACGACTTCCATAGGGAGATTAATACGTTTTCATGACTGGTTTAAAGATAGCGACGACTCTGAAAGCAAAGAGCTTCACCATCATTCACACGGATGACGCTCACACCTGTGCACCATGGATTTCACCTCTTTTATAAACCATTCCTTACACATTTTCAGAGGGAGATAACCCTCGTCTCTCGCTCAGGTGTAAAAATAACAATGCCTTTTATTTCCCTCCACGCTGCTTCCACACTGTTTCCACGACGACAGGGCAGAATAGGAACCGACCAATGGCCGTGGCTGTTGCTTGCAAGAGTGTTATTTGGGTCAGCGGTGCTGGAAAACTCGTGTCCATACATTCATGCTTAATGTATGTTTGTGGCCGGAAGGGCTTTGCGTGTATATATATATATATGTCGCGGTTTATCACGTCTTCACGGATCAGCACGTGACGGCATCATGCGGATGAGAGTCAAGATGACATGACTCGTGAAACACTCGTGTTAGTTTCAGACATAAAAGCGACTGAAAAGTACGCCATGTTGTGATTCTCGGAAAACGACGAGGAGCCCCGAACGTTCCTGTGAAAGTTTTGAGTCAATGAGAATTTTCCTCCCACTAACCATAAAGGATCATTATATGAACATAATGAAATCCCCCCTCAGTTTATTAAGTTCCACTATAAAGAAATGTTGTGTGAGAACTGAAGAAGTGTGAGAACCGGAGCTCACATAGACTCATTAAAAACTCTTACTGTATTGTTCTTTAACTACATGAGTCTGTCAGAAAAACTGTTCACAAAGTTTCACAGACAAAACAGTTCAATAGCAAAAGAGTCAGACTCACACCAGCAAGAGATTGTTCTTCACTCCGGAGGGAACAGCAGAACCAACGCGGAAGTTAGCTCGCACCAACTGTCCAACGAAGGCCTTGCGTCCCTCCCTTTTTATTCAGTTTGTTACAAGTAAAACATATTGTGGAGGTTACATCAAAAGCATTCTCTTCTGCTCATCCCCCCTCCCAACTTAGTTTGTCCTCAGTAAGATTCATTGTGCAGGTTACATCAGAGCATTGGCATCAGCAGTTCACAACAGTCTTACAGATGACACTCAAGGTTAAGGAGTATCCCACCGTTATCTGTTCACCTTCCGTCTCCCAACTCGTTCCCTGCTCTTTCACTTGCCCTTGCTGACCCCTGATGGGATATATCTTGTGAGGAGTTTCAAAACACATACACATTGTGCTTAAGGCAATTAGTGATTTCGAACACATATGCATTTGTGGCAAAGAAGCGAACATATTAATATTGTGATAATGTAGTAAGCAGTTTAAAACACATTAATATTGTAATAAAGCAATATTTCTTTCACATTTCCCTCCTGTTTATCAATATTAAACAGTGTTTTAAAAGACTGATTGCTGAAATGGGAAGAAAACTATCCCCAAAAACCCTTCCTGGGGGCAAAAAGAAGATAGAAACCCTTTCCCAGCAAGAAGCCAACATTTCCATTACATATATATACAACATTTCCCGACATTTCCAATTTGTAAAACACTCGGCTCATAACCTCTGCCTTGGTAGACTTTTCAGTTACAGCGTCAAAATAAACGAAATATCATCGATACATTTTAGACTTCGCATTCTGAGTCGTCTTCAAGTGGCACCAACTCGTATTGTGCCATGGCTACAGTGACATGAGCAGCTACCTTGACGCTAACTGCGTCCATTATCTTAGCCATCATTATACGCAAACAAGGAACACCACATGCTATTAAGAAAATTAAAAATGAGATAATAGACACAACTATACCGGCAACAGTTAGGATTACATTTTTCCAGCTACCGAACGTGTCGTTTAACCATTGTAAGACTGGATTGGGGACCACACCTTCCATGCTTTGAGTTTTCTTACGGTAGGCTCTTAACAGAGTTAGTGTCTGGCTAATTGTTCCATTTTGAAGCGTATGGAGCGGGATATATGTACAGCATTCTCCTGTACTCTCAATGTACTTACAAACACCTCCCTTTTCTGCCAGGATCATATCTAACGCCTGACGATTCTGTACAACCATGAGAGAGGTTGCATGCAGTTGGGAGGCCACATGTGTTTGGAGAACTTCAGTGAAGTTAGTCAGAGTGTTGATTTTGTGATTCAGGTAATTAATGAGTTCTGTGTGTTTATAAGTGGTGACCGGAAACAACCCTCCAAAGATCGGAAGCTGAGACGCAGCCGCGTTTGCTTCGTCTAAGAGTTTGTCTTGGTCGGGAACATTTCGGGGCTGACCAATGGCATCAAAGTAAACAGGTGTATTACGAACCACTGGTGAATCAAGAATGCTTCTTTTTGCTCTCGCGTCAGTTACATTCATGTCTACACTTTGGTCATCATCATCCAACACATAAGTTTTTGTCTCTTGTACTCCTGTTACATAAGCACATTTACCTGTCCATTCTTCTACCAATCTGTTTCTCAAAACCCCACCTCCACACCACCACCATAACTGGGATCGAATGACGTGTTTCAAGACATTCTTTGACAAGTTAACGGTTTGATCACAGAACGATGCATTCAACCTCCCATAGTCCCTGCAAACGTCATTACCACAGGATGTTCGGGAGTAGCAAATAAATTTGCCCTCTGTCGGTGGATGGAACAAGAAGGGTCTGGACGTTGCTCCGATTATGGGGTACCTTTGAGCATATGGCATGCAGAAATTTGTCACTTTGAAACCCTGTGTCATGTTCATCACGCATGACGAGTTTCCAATCGGCTCAACCAGTGTTACTGCTGCCCTCGGTCTCATGCAAACTGCACAATCCTTTCTGATGGATCTGGCAATGTTTACAACACGCTCAAGGTAGAGATTGTTATCAGTAGTGAGTCCTGTGTCAACTGCCAACAATTCTTCGATGGTTTCTCCATAGGTATGAACTACAATACCTTGGGCAGGTGTAACGTCGCCTTTTCGGGATACAGTTACTGTGGCTTTTGGGAGGAGGTGTGTCTTGGTTTCTAAGATTGGTCTGTAGCATACTTTTATTAGGACAAATGGATCTGGACCATTTGCATACCAGGCCCATAGTGTCAAAACGCTACAATCTGTTTTATCTTTGTTTGGGAGTTCTGTCATGGCTTTAAAAGTGAATATCAGATTCATTCTGCTGTGCGTCATGTACACTTTATCTTTCCAATTTTTCGCGCCATTATTTCGTTTGGCTTTTGGCCAATAATCACCGCTTTCTGTCGTTACATAATTATCCCATCCCCACCATGCATCTCTCTTAGCCAAGGTTTCTTGGGACATGAGATAGAACCAATATGTTGACCATTCATTGAACCGTACAGCCTTTCGTTTTTTGTTGGATGTTTCAGTGTGGAAGTTGGCTAACGGAATTGTCAAAACCGTGTCATTAGTTAGTTGTGTAAGATTGATAAAGGTGCCTGTATATTGTTGTAGCCGACTAATATCTCTAATGTCTTTTTGTGTGACATAACCTGGTTGTCCCTTCCCTAAGTAAACACCTTCATTGCATTGGGCTAGACAAAGGCTCGACCCTCCGCAAAGACAACTGTCATCAAATTCCTTATCTCGTTTGTTTCTAGTCAGGTTCTTAGTTTGATTGAAGTTTCGTTCTACTACCTTAGAATTAGGTGGACCCCACTCTAAGATGTACAATGCCCACAAAAAGATTAGTACTGTTCCCATAATCATAGTACATACAATCATACATTGTCCAAAGTTTCTCACCCATCCGGAACGGAGAAGTCTTTGTGGTTGGTTCATCATTCTTCTCGAGAGTGTGCGTTCGCCGCGGAAGAACTCTCGTTCCATTCGTTGGGGTTTCTTCTGAACCCTCGAGAGCGTGCGTTTACCGCGGATAAACTCTCGTCCGATGCGTTGGAGTGAAGGGCAAGGCTGCCGGGCTCAGCAAAGAACCTTTCCTCACTCGTCCGTCTTTTTGACACGTGCAATTGAGGATGGGGCGCTGTGGTCTTTTTGACACGTGTAATTGAGGATGGGGCGCTGTGGTCTTTCGTCGGAGTGACAGGGCTGCCGGGCTCAGCAGAGGACCTTTATCACTCTGTCTTTTTGTCTTGTTGAAACGTGGTTGGGGCTCCAGAACCGTCAGGACCAGGAGGCAGTCGTCGAAGTTTACACTGAGATTGATGAATCCAACCGGTCCGGCCGTCGACCTTTACCGCTGTTGGACTGACAGCCACCACCTCGTGAGGACCGTCCCACCGTTCACTGTCCCACTTGAGTCGTCGCAGCACTTTTAGAAACACCAAGTCTCCAATTTGCACCTGGAAAGTCTGTGGGTCAGAACAAACTGGCAGATCATTGTGCTTACGAACCTCTCTCTGTTCATACAGTCTTCTCATGTGTGCTGGAATTGACCCTCCTGTTATACTCTGACCTTTGGGTGCAAGATCAGGTAAGGTATAAGGTCTACCGTATATGATTTCAAATGGAGACAATGTCTTCCCTTCAGCGGGTACAATTCTCATACCAATTTCAACGAGACCAACACAATCTGGCCATTGTCTTTTTGTTTCTCTCATTGTTTTCACAAGTCTTGATTTCACAGTACCATTGGTTCTTTCAACCAGTCCTGCGGACTGGGGGTGGTATACACAATGTCGTTTCAAATCAATGTTCAGGAGTTCACCAACTTTGGTTACAGCTTTGTTAAGAAAATGTGAACCATTGTCGCTTCGAATGAGCGATGGAATACCAAATGTAGGAATAATTCGACCACACAGTGCTTTAACAACTGTCTTTGCATCAGCATGTGCTGTTGGAAAAATTTCTACCCATCTTGAAAACACATCAATGATTACCAAACAATATTGTTTACCTTGTGCTTTGTTCAGTTCAATGTAATCCATGTGTATGGTGTGAAATGGTTCTGGTGGTTCTGGGAACTTTCCCCGTTTGGGTCTTAAATACCCTTGTGCATTGTTCCTTATGCAAATAAGGCACTTGTGACAAAAATTTTTTGAATATAGAGTGAACCCTTGAACGTGGTAATGCTGCTTCACTTGTGCTACCATCCCTCCTGTTGAGACATGGCTCAAACCATGACTCAATTTTGCTGCCCATTCAAACATAGATTTTGGTAACCACGGTTTCCCATCTGATAGTGTACTCAGACCTTTTGAGTTTGTTTCAGCACCTTGTTTTCCCCAATATGTCTTCTCTGTGTGAGGTGCGTTTTGTTGTCTGCTTATTAACACTTCATTTTCTTTTACAGGTGTTTCTTGTGAGGATGTGGTCTTCTGTGCAAGCATTGTTCCCACTTGTGAGCTTTTATGTGCTGCATCTTTTGCAGCCTGATCAGCCAGTCTATTTCCAATAGTGACTGGATCATTTCCTGTTAAATGTGCTTCACATTTACATATTGCCAACTTCTTTGGTAGTTGGATGACATGCAACAATTTAACGAGTAACTCTTTGTGAGCTACTTCTTTCCCTGTTGTTGTTTTAAACCCTCTTCTCGCCCACTGTTGACAAAACACGTGCACAGAACCGTATCCATATTGACTATCTGTCCAGATAGTTACATCATCACCTTCAAACATTTCACATGCCTTTATAAGGGCTGCTAGCTCAGCTGCCTGAGCTGAACTAGTTGATTTTAATTTCCCTTGATAAAGTACTTTATCTGCGGTCGTCACCGCGTACCCCACTTTGTTTTTTCCTTTTTCATCTTTACTTGCTGAACCGTCAACAAACACTACGGTTCCTGTCGTTAAAGGTGTATCCGTCAAGTCTGGTCGTGGTTTAGTTAAAATTTGGACTTGGCTTCCACAGTCATGTGGAGTGCCATCTAGTGGTGTGGGTACTAATGACGCTGGATAGAGTGCTCCACACCTGACAATGTTAATGTGTCCCTGAGATAACAATACAGCAGTGCAATGTAGATGTCGAGCAGGTGATAAGAAATGCATTTTCGTTTCCAACAACAAGACTGACACTGCGTGTGGTACTTTCAGAGTCAACGCGTGAAACAGGACGACCTCAGCGGACGCTTGCACAGCGAGCGCCGCCGAGAGCACGGCTTGTACACATTCTGGCGTTGCTTGTGCCACTGGATCCAACTGTTGTGAATAATATGCAACTGGTCTCATCTTGCTACCATGTTTCTGCATCAGGACCGATGTCATGAATCCTTCTTTTGCTGTTACTGTTTGCTCAAAGATGGGACAATTACTCTTATCCGCCAAGACAAATACTTCCATAGTCCAAAATATAGTCAAACAACATTAATTCACACAACAACAATAAAACCACCTATATTGAGAAACTAGTAGTTAGAAATTCTTCGACCAATTTCAGTATCATTATTCCGACAAAGACAAATTAATTTCAAATTAAAACTTATCAACTCAAACAACATATTCTTCTTTTACATGGAATTAACCTCAATAAAGTCTATAATACTTATTAAAAAAATGAAAAATTGGTTTCCTAAGATTTTACCTTTTCCATCATAGCATTTGTTTCTTTGTCTGTGGTTTCGGTGCTTTAGAAACAGCCGGTTTCTGTTTATCACCCTTTATTTCGTTCACAAACATACGTCACATGTTTGAATCAGGAAAACAATTTTCTGCTAAAAGGTTTTATTGGAAAAGAAAACAAGAAAACATTTGTATTTATTACAACTTAACCCAAACTTGTTTCAACAATTTGAAAACCACCTGCTGATGAAAAACTTGATCACAAAAAGACTTAACATTAAATTAATGTTTAAATGCTCCATATTTATGTTTGTTTTACTAAGAAAACAACATCCTTTTAATAAAGATTCATGATGCATTTGCGTCGTAACTATATAAAATATATTTCCTTAAGTATTACATGTTTCAATTCGACAAATTTCTTCAACACAATCTTGTATGTAAGAGGTTAATTTCTTCTTCTAGTGACCTTGGTGCCGCCACCTGTAGGCCTAGTCATTCTTCATCCTCAGACGAATCATCAGAGTAGTGTTTTCGTCTGGGTTTATCTCTGCGCTTGCTTTTCTCAGGACAATCTCTGGCAAGATGTCCCGTTCAATAAATCATTTTTAAATGTGATTCCCATAGAGCTGGATGATCTTCCGGAGTCCTACCATGTTTGTTAAAAACATCCATTAATCTGATTTTAAAGTCGTCTATGTTTTCGTCTTCATTCTGTCTGCAGGCTGCTATTTGATTAGGATCAGGTCTCTGTGCATAGATCAATTCACATCTTTCCAAAATGTCATTCAGGGGTAACATGACTTGCGCATATGGTATGACGTTACCTTGATCATTCAGTCCCGTCCACCCCTCCATTACAATCCCGTATCTACTTCCTGTAGATAGTGCCATTAATTTAGCTATCTCGTGACCGTTCAACCTGTGACCAGTGACAAGATCTCTAATTTCTCTGACAAACTGTTTTATGTCTGCATCAGGTGTTGCAATAGATTTAACTATGTCTCTGAGTTCTCCGGGTGTCCATGGTCTAAAAACATAGAATGGTACATTTGCATCAATACTCGGCATTTGAATCATAGGAAATGCTCCTGTAGTTTGTTCGTTAATATCATGTAGCTTCAGCTCTGATTTTACTTGTAGTGGATGCTGTGGATTCATTCGTTTTTCCCACTCACCGACACCCCCCATACTTCTTGTCACCCTTTTCTCAAAAGTTCCAGATTCAACTGGGTTGTTTGAGTTAGAATCATAATGACCTGAGCTAAGGTCAGGGCTGGCAGCATTCTAACTTGTAGAGGAGGCTGCTGCTGAGTTATGATCACGTCTCCCTGAGATGGGGTCAGGGCTGGCAAAACTCCAATTTTGTGTGCCGAGGATGGAGTGTGCCGAGGATGGGTCTGATGTCGTCATCATTGGTGTGTACGACGGAGGTGCTTCGGGCAGGCTCGGATATAACTTAGGTATTTCCCTCACTCCGGCCCCTCCCGTTTGTCAAACCCGTGGTGTTGGAGTTGGAACTGGCCCCCGCCCTTGCAACTCGGGTGAAGGGAACCCCAACTGCTCTGCTCTAGGGGCATTTCTCCTTTGCACATTATCAGCGGTCAGAGCCACAATGAAACTTGCTCCTGCATCGTCATTATCAATTTGTTTTTTCTTATCTCTTTTCTCATTCTTCTTCTTTGCTCTGTCATACAGAGTCTTACATGCGCACCACTGCTTTCCATGTGCTTCGTTCAACTTTCCCTTTTCTGTATCTTTCAAAGACAATTTACTCAACAAGTCACTCAATTCTGTCTCATCATCAACATCTCCTGAAAAATCATATATTTTTCGCCACTTTTCCACAAATCTACAACAACCTTTATTGCCTTTTTCTGCCAACTCAATTTTACGCAATCGTTCTTCTTTTTCTCTCTTTTTATTAATTGCTTCTGCTTCCGCAAAAGTCTTATTTGCCTTCTTCATGTCGTTCTGGTATGTGTCTTATCGAGTTTTTTCGAAAGAAAATGCTAAATGCCTGGGAACGACCGGATACCAAGCTTCTACCTCAAAAGAGGCGGGTACCCCTGGGTGTTTATACTCACAGTCGTTTTACCAGTTTTAGATTCTTTCTTTTACTCAAGACTCCAATTTCTATGATGGTTTTGTAAATTCTTGGTCAGTTTTACGTTGTCACCGTTAGGTTTCGACCGACAAGAATCCCAACAACCTCTCAGTGAGAAAATGGTCCTGGTGTTACAGTAACACCCCGTACTGCAAGTACGGCCTTTAAACAGAAAAGATTAAACCTCTTTCTATTTTCTTGTACCTTGTGTCACAATGATACTCACAATGATACTCCGTATTACAACAATACGGCCTTAGATCACTCAGTGATCTCGTGGAGGGACGTCTACGTTGTCCCCTTTAGTCCCACGTTCCGTTCATTTGATACAACGATGCTTTATATCACAATGACACAACTTAGTCAGAAAAACACAACTGACCTCAATCTCTTCGCTGGTGGAGTTGATCTGGTCTTGGATGCCGTCAGCGTTCTCTCCGGTAGATGATGTCCGACTCCTGGCCTCGTGGAAAGGAGGTCTCCCAGGGGTTTGTAAGACCCACTGGCCGGTGCACCGTGTGGTTCAGGCGTCGTCGATCATCCACCGAAGAAAGGGCGTTGGCATCCGGCTCGAAGGACCAAGTTAAATGTCAGAAAAACTGTTCACAAAGTTTCACAGACAAAACAGTTCAATAGCAAAAGAGTCAGACTCACACCAGCAAGAGATTGTTCTTCACTCCGGAGGGAACAGCAGAACCAACGCGGAAGTTAGCTCGCACCAACTGTCCAACGAAGGCCTTGCGTCCCTCCCTTTTTATTCAGTTTGTTACAAGTAAAACATATTGTGGAGGTTACATCAAAAGCATTCTCTTCTGCTCATCCCCCCTCCCAACTTAGTTTGTCCTCAGTAAGATTCATTGTGCAGGTTACATCAGAGCATTGGCATCAGCAGTTCACAACAGTCTTACAGATGACACTCAAGGTTAAGGAGTATCCCACCGTTATCTGTTCACCTTCCGTCTCCCAACTCGTTCCCTGCTCTTTCACTTGCCCTTGCTGACCCCTGATGGGATATATCTTGTGAGGAGTTTCAAAACACATACACATTGTGCTTAAGGCAATTAGTGATTTCGAACACATATGCATTTGTGGCAAAGAAGCGAACATATTAATATTGTGATAATGTAGTAAGCAGTTTAAAACACATTAATATTGTAATAAAGCAATATTTCTTTCACAGAGTCAGACAAAGACGCTCTTGGTAAATTAAAGCAGCTGCAGCTTCACGTTCTTTTTTAAAAAGAAACCTTTTCTTCTTTTTTTTTTGTCTTGCGTCACTCGCTCTGCCTGCCCCTCCACTGAACCTCAGATTTATGTTGCTAAAATCCCCCCCAAAAAAGTGACTTCATATTTGAATAATGGCATATTTTCAGCCTCACAGGCTCACTCATGTTGGGAATTGAGTGAGGGGAGATAAAGGAGCGAAGGGAAACAAAAGAAAGATGAAAGAAAGAATCCTTACATGGAGCGGATAGTGAGGAGCTTTGTGTGTGGACGCGAGACAAAATATGTTTTAATACCACAAGCTTAAATTAGTAGTGCTTCAATTGTAATATGTTTGTTCTCTTTTAACATGCATGTTAGTCTTTTAACAACTGTTACTTACTAAGTGTGAGGCGTTTTTAAATGTATCTTTGAAGATATGATGAAAAATAACACAGATTGTAAAATGGATTTTTGAAAATGGATTAAAAACCCATATTTTAAATGTATCTTCCAATATATGTTAGAAACATACAAGGTTGTCAAAATAGATCTTAGAAACTTACACTGATGTTATTATATATATATTTTTTAAACTTGTAGATTTTAAAATATATATTTCAAGATGTGTAAAAAAAACCACTGACACAGTTAAAATGTATATTTTAAATATTTTAAAACTGACACAAATGGTCAATATATATTTTTAAATATATTTAAAAAAAATACACAGATTTTAAAATATATGTTAAAAATATATAAAAAACATACCCAAATGATAAAATGTATATTTAGAAATATGTTAAAAATATAAACACAAAATTAATACATGCATAGATCTAATACATAGTTACAAGACATTTTAAAAATACACAAATATTTTGAAGGGTCTGGAACTCCTGTGTTGTTCTCAGTATTATCTTGATCTTTAAAGTATGTACTTTTTTGAGTATTGTTTTGATTGTTTAAGCGCTTTGTGACCCTGGTCTAGAAAAGCGCTATATAAATAAATATTACTTACTTACTATTTATTACAATTATTGTTTAAAAGGATATTCCCCCCCCCCCCCCCGGCTTAGATGTCATGTAACTCTCGTAAAAAGAGACATGAATGGGGAACGTATTGGTTTAAAACTATTCAGTTTCCTTCTATTCAGTCAATAATCAATACCACTCAAGCCACCCTCCCATGTGCCAATGATGTCATCAAAGGCTCCATTGTTGTTGAATGAGTTGACAAAATCCCAACGTTGACCTCATCACCAGCGGCTTTTTACGACACAAAATAAAAGCGTATAAACGCGTAACTCCTGCTGGTACATGCTTGTGTTTGCGTTATTACCTCAGCGACTGTGTGAAAGTGTTTGTGAGAACAAGTCTCTCTGAGGAGAGAGTCGTATTTTTAACTATGACCTCACCGTGTCGGAGCTCAGACTGTTTTGCTTGTTTTCGTCCAAGTTGTGCGTGTCCCTGTTATTGACGAGGAGAGTCGAGACTTGTCGGGAAGCCAGCTCGCCTCCCTCCCAGGTCGCTCCGGAGTTTTGCCTGTTTTCCCACCAAAAAACCTCGCAGCGGTCAGTGCTGCAGACCGGTTTGGAGAGTTCACCAGTGCCAACTGGTGCGGTCACACATCTCCCATGTAGGTCCACCAGGTGGAAATGTTTTTCATTCAGCGCTGACGCAATAAACGGGGAGTAAAAGTGTTAGATGAAAGTGTGGAAATGTGAAGTCATGCTGATAATAGTTTCAAGAGTTCGCCGCCGAGGCAGAAGTAACGAGCGGAATTAAACGACAAGATGCAGGTGTGTCCCCGTCAGTCAATGTTTGTTTGTTTATACATGTTGGCCTCCTGATCTTTTCCGACCGGCCCATCTGCCTGTGTTTTTAAGCCTGGGATTACTCGTGTCACAACACCGCGTCAAAGACGGAGCTTCTCGCGGTGGACTCTGTAAACAGAGGGTCAAATAACTTCGGGAAGTTTAACGGCCGCTCCACAATTGTAAAGTTGTGTTTTTTTATTTCACGTGACTTTTTCTGGGATGATGTGCCACGATCGTGGAGCCAGATTTGTGCAGCTGTGGAAGCTCAAAGGTTCAAATTCCAGCTCGTTGTAACACCGACCTATCTTGATGCTAATATTGTTACACATGTTTTTAGAAAATTGTTGATGCAGTTGTAATTACATGTTTATGAGACATTCTTTGTAGAACACGCTATTTGTGGGATGACTAACTGCAGTACCATGAGGTAAGTTACTGTAACTAAGTTGTCTTCTGTGTCTCTTTTCAACGGTTGCATTGAAGCTGAAAGTAAACAGAATGGATTGCACGGATAGAATAGATCCAGTCGTGTCATGATGGATATGTGGATGAGGATCAGCACCTCTAAACCATGTCCTAAAGCACACCTAGGCAAAGTGTGGCCCTTTGACTGTATTCATGCGGCCCTCAAGAGATGAGAGTAGAACATAGACATTCTTTCCGACAGCTTTCAATTTAATATTGCGTTTATTATTGTATTAACTCTAAATATACATATATATATATATTTTAGTTTCTGATTTTTTTGTTTTTACTTTTATGAAAAATTCTTGCCCATCAAAATTATTGACATCATATTTAGAGGAAACAGTTTTTTTCCCATCAGTTTCTTTTACATGAAAGGTTTAAAAAAGTGACATAGCCAGGTTTATTTTATGCTGATATTTCTTTCTTTACTATTCTTACTTGCTTTGTTTTCTGTCATATTTAAACTCTTCGCTCCTCTCCTTTGGATTGATTGCCCCTCACATGAGTCACAGAATATGATGTGGCCCCCATTTTACAATGTTTCTATTTATTTAATTACTACTTAAACTGTTAAAGGCTCAAACTGTAGAATTTTAATGAGTTTTCTGGCTCCCCCTAGTGACTGCATGAACCTTGACTTTTCAAATTTAAACCAAACTTTAAAATAGAAATGATAATAATGTCAAAATGTTAAACATTTTATTTTATTTTTTTTGTTAATTAATCCTATTTCTTGAATTTTATTTGTATGTAAAAAATCTGTAAAATATATATTTTTAAATTAATTATAATAAGTAAGTAAGTTTTATTTGTAAAGCGTCTTTCACAGACCAGTGTCAAAAAGCACTTAAACAACAAAACAAAACATTAATAATAGTCATTTTCTGAGCAGTGGTGGACAATTAAATTTCCTCAGGGGCCACATTTTATACAGTGGTGGTTGTAAGGGGCCATCAAGCTAAAATAAAGGAGTGAAAATGTATAAAATGAAACTAAATATGCCAAAAGGATTGTATTGTATTTAAATAACCTTTAGTTAAAAAAAAAATCTGCTATAAAAGCACCTTTATTTTCCATGTTCACTTAAAATATTTTTGAGGGGCAGTAAAAACTTGCAAAAATGACAAAAGCAGAGGACAAATACTACAGTCATATTTAAAAATTCGTACTGAATAATATATATATATATATAAAACAATTGTAAGTGTCTACACAATGTTCACTCTCATGAGGGCTGCATAGACAGAGTCCAGTCGCTCACAGATCCACTGCTAATGTTCTCTTCTGACAGAACAGGTAGAGTTTCCGTGTCGGAATCCCAACTCTCACGCTGTCAACGACCTGAAGTGAGAGCGTACATGAGGCGATGACATAAAGATGAGGGGTATTAGCCGATGAAAAGGTGCGCGTCTGTCATTTTCCGCTTCCTTGGGTCTCTCTACAGTAGCTTTGCTGTGAACCGGCTTTTGATGAGATCAGGTTAGGGTGTGACGGCCCTTACACATGTGTGCAAAGGTCAGCTCAGTAATGTGTCATACTTCTGTTCACTTATACAATGAAGCGGTGGTTTGTGGGTGTGTGTGTTTGTGTGTGTGTGTGTGTTCAGTTCAGAAAGAAGCTGACGAGGTGAGGTAATGGTGGGAGGCAGGATTTAACAATAAAGTCATTCACATAGACATTCCAATGATCTACATAAGGAGGTCTGTTTGTGTGTGTCTGTGTGAGTCTTGTGTGCACACTCATGTTTATGTCCCGCACACATGAGTTACTGTTTTGGGTGCAAATGTGCGAGGAAAATTGACAGAACAGGAGGAGAGCTATCAAGGCGGTGAGGTAATACCTCCTGATTTCATGCTTTGTGTGTTTCCACCACATGGCTGGGGGTTCGCATGCCTTTTCATTAGTGTGTGTGTGTGTCAGTGAACCAGACCGACACACCAACAAGATGGATTTCTGTGCAGTTGTGTTACGTCGAACACGGACGGGTGAGGGTGGGGTCGGGGGGGTAAATTTGTCACAGATGCTCCTCACACTGAACTGCTGACTGGATATAATGTACAGACCTAAAGGTTTTAACTCAAGAGATGTTCTTTGTTGAAAGTCTTGCATAATGTTGTGAATGTACTATATATGAGTATGTATGTATTAACATGTGTGTGTGTTTTCTCAAAACAAAAATATTTAAGCCAGTAATAATCAATAGAACAGAAATTATATCTATTATTTTTTTTCTTTCTGTGTGACCAGATAACAAATGCGTTTTAAACTACGGGCGAGTTTCCTGTTCGGTCGTGTCAAATTTTGTGTCTTGTTTAGGCGTCAGGTTAATGAGAGATTTTTATGATACAGTGTCGTCATTTTCCGATCTCAGTAGGTGGCGCTATCAGTTTAAAAATGTTGAATTGGTGGTTCTAAGCAGACGTTTATTGTGCAGTGCTATCTAGTGGTCATTGAAAAAATGAGCACAATGTATCATGAGAGCTCTTTAACTGTTTTGTGACACCTCAAAATACTGTTGTCCAAGTAAGCTCATGGTAGGGGCAAGAATGAGTTGGTTTAAAAAAAAAATTAATTCAACTTCAAACCTGAATGACAAATGTTCTAATACACAAGTTTCGAACAAGGCCTGTGGGCCAAATATGGCCAGACAAGCATTTTATGTGGCCGGCAGGACAAAAAATCAAAGTAGATGAAATGTGTATGTATTTTGTTGTCGTCAAAAGGTAACGGTGTTTAAGATGCGATAAAAAAGATCGGGTTCATCATGGAAGTCAAGAAATATACAGAGATGTTCTATAAAAAGGAAGGGATTTGATGGTTTTTGGTGAAGTAGGACAAACATGAAGATTATTACATGCATTGACACAAAAAAGTGAAAAGACGATATCACACTATGTAACTGGAAGTACGAGTCAGACAGTTTGGTAAACATACATTTTGTTTAGCCCACGACTTAAACTGTTCAAATAATGTGTACCCTTGTGTGATTGAAGTTGACACCCGTGAACTAATAGTGGAACCAGCTATGGAAATATATCAGTACCTTTAGAATATTAAATTGCTGTATGTTTGTATGTAACTTTTAAAATATATATATACATATTTTTTAATTGAAGTATCTATGCAGTTTTTTAGAATGTTGTTATATGTGCCAACATGTTTATGTTGAATTTAAAAGGCTACATTATCTTTTCATTATAGGAATTACATCAAACTTAATGTGTTAAACCTTTATTACTTCCTTAAAGAAATGAATGAATTCAATTAAAACAAAATCAACCTTTCAATGTACAAATTATTTTGTAATAATTTAATTATTTAAAATAATGACATACTAATATACCAATTCAAAAAGAAATTCAATAAATTGTTATTAATATTTGAAATTTTAAATTCAACCATAATTTAGGTTTTATCACTTTATTTCCTGATTAAAAGATGGAATTTCAAGTAGAATACTCGATGACTAAAATAGATAATATACCTATTAAAGCTGAAGTACTCGTGACTTCAACATGTTGGTTGGAAAAGCAAGAAACTAAGTCAAGTCTGCAACAAGAACCTTTTAAAAACCTGTTGTCTGATCCTGCGCTGATGTCAATCCACCTGGCTCCAGTCTTTGAGCCTCACCTGTGCTCCATCAGCGCCCGGAGGTTTTTTTTTTCCTTCCAGAGGTCAAAGAGGTCTATAAAAGTATGTGTGTTTGAAGGTCCGGTCTCTCTCTCCTTCGCCCCATTTCCTGTCGTGCCTCTCGCTTTGCAATTAGCCTCTGACCTCTCCCCCTTGACCTCAGCACCTCGTCGCAAAACCTTCTCCATTTCGGCTCCTGCAGGATCAATGATTTCATTGAGGAAGGAGCCGACGCTACCATTAGGAGGTGAGCTCACCTTCCCCGGGGAGATCTGTCATGTTATGCTCAATGACCTCGCCTTTCCTCCTTATCCCTCCTTCCATCGGTCGTGCCCCCCCCGCCCGCCCCCCTCACCCCGGCTTCTTCCTCCTCTCTTGTGTTTCATGGTGCTGAGAACAGAGCTCTATTTTTAGGCCCCAGACTCCTGCGGTCGTCACATCTGGCGCCAGTGGCCGCGGTGCTCTCACCCTGGCCAGTAGATACACAAACACACAACTGGGGCGCACGCACACACACACTCGCTCGCCCCGCCCGTGTCAGCACCCAAAGGTCATGGAGAATGGCGCTCGAGTACAAAAATGACATCACCTCCTTGGAGTGAACTGCAGACTCTGTGTGTCACGCTCAGTCACTTCTTGGTTTCTGCAGGCGGACCACCTCGCACGCGGTACTGAGGTCAGGAAGTAGTGTTTTTTTTTTTATGTAACACAACTGTATATGTAATGTTCTCACTCTCTTTCCTGTCTGCCTCAGTGGCCTCACATGACGGGCTTGATGTCATTTTCTTTCCAAAAACAGGCCTCTAGGTTGTGTCTGTGTCTGTGTGTGTGTGTTTGTGTGTGTGTGTGTGTGTGTGTGTGTGCATGTGTGTGTGGGGATGTTTTCACCATGACGTGATATCACAGCTCAGCTCCTCTTCATCTCCTGCTCGCTGGATCAGGCCAGACTTACCGGACAAAGTAACACACTCATGATGACACGCATGACGCTAGCATGAAGCGATTTGATGCATGACGTCTACATGAATCACACGTAAACAAACTGAAGACGTTAGATCAGGAGATGTCGTCATCATCACGGCAAACGCACACTTCTAGAGCTTAACGACTTTCATGATCATTTCAATTTTCAACTTTGTGGCACAGGCACCATATGCAGACCGTTTTTATTTTAGTGAGACTATAAAACTAACCAGGAATAAGTGTTTTTGACAGCAAACCAACACGTTTATTGTATACTTTATTATTGTTTTTTATTTATTACTAGTTAAACTATTTAGATATTTATTAGTTTTAGAACTATGTCATTTTTATTTTTATTATTACAATTTTTTTTTTGCAAGTATTCTTTGTGTTTATAAAATAAAAATAAAAAATATATATTTTTAACAAAATGATTTGATATGATATTTATTTAAAAATGCCAAAGGAAAATCAATTAAAATCACTAAACACATTTAAAAATGGTTGTGTTTTTTGTAGGAATTCTCTCTATTTCTAAATAAATACATATTTAAACCAAATATTTTTTTAATGAAGAGGTTTGATATTATATTTATAAATACCTATATATATATATATATATATATATATATATATACATACATGTATAAATGTATGATTTATATTTAACTAAATAATATGAAATTAAATGACAATTTTAGCTAATTTTAGATGATGTAAAGTGCTTAAAATGAAGTGTAATCCTTCTCTAATATCCATAATATGTGCTACATAATATAAACTCAGCATTTCATCTTTTTTTGTTCTTCCAAAATATCCAAAATTCACGTCATTTATTTTCTTCATCTCTTCTTTCTTTTGGCCTGACCTCAGGAAATGTAATCAGCCACCCGTGTTCTAACATAAACACGGTGCATGAGAATAAGTGATTTCACTCTTTTAAATGAATCCTCCGTCATTATCTCTTGTCAAACCCTTTCAAAGAACAGCGTCAAGAACAAGTCATCAGCGGCTCTTTTGTTACTCCTCGCGTAAACATTACTTGGATTCTGAAGCAGTTCAATGACCTTAAAAGTTTTACAAGGTGCTTAGTGAATTTCGGTGGTCAGGCTTGATTTGTTAACACTGGCTCAACAGCGACGGAAAACACTCTGGAGAAAATTCAGAAGTCGTTGTTTTTGTTGCGGAATGAACATCTGCAGAGGCGTCTGTCAATTCATTTAAAACCACATGTTCCATTTTAAGACTTTATATAAAACATTAAGACGTGTTCAGTAGCTTTTTTGCCTTCTTTCCATTTGTCCCTCTGGTTTTATAACACGCAGGAGGAAGAATTCCGGCGCGCTGGTGTTTGTACCACCGTGGCCTAAATATTTCCAGGATAGTTGTTAAAGCTGCTTTCTGTATACACTCCATCATGCATACCTTCTGTCCCCCCCGTTTGCAATTGAATCTATCTCCAGGCACTTGGAGCATCCCGACCCATCCCTGTCATGCAGAAGGGAATAAAAATAGTGTGTTTAAACGGTTACCTAGGCAGTGTCAACACACCGGGTCAACAGCAGCTGAAGTGGAGCGGCGTGCTAACGCCGCGGCCGCTTCTCTCCTCGCGACGCCCCCGTCGTCACCTCGTAACTCCAAACTCACCGTGAATCTGGGCCAAGCACATTTCTACTTTAGTTGGCCGCGCGTTAGCTTAGCACGGCAACATTTTGACGGGCGCACATGTGGAGTGGAAAATTTCCCAGAAAAAAAAAAAATACCCCCAAAAAAGAAGCTTGTAATTATGATAGTTTATCCGAACCGGTGTCTGGCGCGCATCCATCGGATTCCAGTCATGCTGGGACTGCCCACCGCCGCTCCCGTCGTGGCGTCATTCCACGGAAAACAATGGTGGATTCCTGTTTATCATCATGCTGGCTTTGATGCACCTTATCTCAGGCATGTAGCAGCACTACTTCCTCAATCATCCTTTTAACTTCAGCTACCTAACTTGCGGACCGGCCTGTTTTTCTTGGCAGCGGATGAACGCTAGGCAAAGGAGGGGAAAAACTATTTTAAAAAACATCACGCGTGCTAATTGTTTTCTGAAAATATCCACGGGGCTTTTCGACTGTTGAATCATCGCCGCTGTCCTGCAGCAGCGCAGAAGACTTTAACTCCTGGTGGTTTAACACTTTTCCTGGTATGTACACAGATCATATCGGAGATCTTATTACTGTAAATACATTCTGACCACACGCAAACGTTTCGGCCCCCCCCCCCCCTCCTCGCTTTCCCTGGTGTAGCTACAGGATCCCGATCTCCATGGCAACGACGTGTTTACAGAAAATGAGTTAGAGGAACGTTAAGGATAATTTCTCGTTCTTTCAACACCCGAGACTTGACTTCCCATTTTGGTTGAGTAACTATTTCCTGTTCCTGATTAAAGAGACATCGAGGGCCGTTCCAGGTCGAACCCGGGAGACGCCCAGGGATCTTCTGTTTACTCTGAATTGCGTGTCATAAAGCTTCTGTAAATCAACACAAAGTATAATTCAAGCGGACCTAAGGGGGGAGGAGGGTTGGGGAGTGAAAATGGCGATGAAGGTGTTGGCAGGCAGACTCGCTCAGAAACAGCTTGCCCAGTTCCTCCGACTGCATCACGTCATTCTTTTCTCTATTGTTCTTTTGTGGCTGGCAGAGTGATGTCACTGCTGAGATGTGGATGTGACACACACAAGCACACACACACACACAAGCACACACACACACACACACACAAGCACACACACACACACAAAGAGAGAAAGAGAAAGAAAAGGCCCACAGCCCTCTATTATGGCAATAAAGCCTGGACTGATATCATTCATTATTCACTTTGCATTCATTCCTTAAAGTCTAGTAGAAAAAATACAACAGAGTTTTTGTGTTTTTACTTTTGTTTTTAGGATTTTTCATTTAAAAGGTTCATATTAGGTCAAGAAACGATTTACGCTACATTTCAAATTACTATCTGGATCTTTTTAAAACGCTACCGCCACCTAATATCCTATTAAGTGCATTGCCATAAGTGATATATTTCAAATGCTAAAAAGGCGTCATATTTTTTTCAGTTCCACTAATTGAAAAAGGAAAATTTCTAAATACAATTTTATTTCGTTGTTACACCCTTCTAACATTTTCATATTGAATTAAAAAGGCTATGGAATAAAAAATATTTAAAAATATATATAATAATAATAATAATAATCTCTATATGTTTTTTTTAATTTTTGGAATTATAACATGAAAATCAATGTGTTAAAAGAAAATAATCTTGGAAAATATTAATATTATTCTTTTTTTAATTCTGAACTAAACAAATTCAACCTTTCAATAAAAAAATGATTGAATTCAGTGTCACTGTGTTCACATGACATGATAGAAACGAGTACTGTTGAAATAAACTGTGTTATTTCTTAGCTCAAGCTGGAGCGACAACTGAGGGGGAAAAAAACCACACCGTGTCCCAGCATGTTGTCCAGCTCTCAGCAGCCACTGATCTGTGGGAAGAGCAAATGTGTTTTAGTGTCAGGACAGCGAGTCTGTCAGCCCGGCTGCACCGCACTGATCTCGCTGCTGCAGGACGAGCTCATTAAAACCCAACGGATCCGTCCGTCAGCACCCGTCCGTCAGTGCTATGTGCTCATGCTCGTACGCTGCTAAAAGAAACTGAGGTCATTTACATCTAGAATGTTAGGAACATAAATTAAGCTGCAGCGTGCCTTTGTACGAAACTCCACTCTGGGGAAATCACTGTAGCACCATGGTGACCCCCCCCCCTGTTACCATAGAGTCTGTTTAGGAACCATAGGAAATAAATGTGTTATTATTGATTCAATAAATTGTTTATTTTTAATTTTATTCGACCCATCTGAGAGTCATGTTGATGCTTATTCATATAACAACCCTATCCCGTCAACAACTCTGATATTTTGATTGAATTTTCTAGCATAATATATTCAACATACCTATCATCAAAGGTAAATAGCCCCCTCCACAAAAAAACAATCATGATACAGGGGCGATGATATGATGTATGGCGATAACAAAGGATATATTTGTAGTATTGTAACTATGCATGACTCTAGACAAAGTATTAACTGCTTTCAATTGATTTGAAATCGAAATACGTACAAACAAAAGATTCAAAAGCTGCTGGAGTCGACTGTATCCTCTCGCCCTCAGTCGGGATGTCATTGTATTCCTTTAGCTGCGGAGGACGTGATGACTGCTGCCATCTAGCACCTGGAAGTTTAATTGCAACACAAAAAGTTACAAACGCTGTGATTATTTACATGTTAATTGTAAATACTTTTACACATTTCATTGTTCTATGTAAAAGACAATATATTGAGCTGTAGACCATTAAAATAGAAATGTTTGATCAATAAAATATAGTTTGAAAGCCAAAATAATTCTAATAAATTCGAATGTGGGGGGGGGGGCTGACTAATGCATTTACTCCACTAACTATGACATTATTTGCTTTCATCTTAAAAACAGTTAAGGACAAAGAGTACTATTGAGAGTTGGCTGCTTTATTTGTTTATATACTGTATCTTTATACATGTTACATCATTACCTCATTTTCTATTAAGAAGTATCTTAATAAAGTAGCCGGAAAAAAATTGCAATATATCGCTGTATTGATATTTTCCAACACCCCTTTTGGTAATAATAATGAGGTTACATTTATACAAGTATTGTTGATGTTTACTTAAAACACAAGTTCTGAAAATAAAATGTGTTGTTCTTGTGTTTGTAGTTTACTGTAAATATCCAATTGTTTATATTCACTTTGCAAAGTTCAAAGCACTTTTGAACATCTCTTATACAATGAAAAATGAGCACCTTCTCCTTGACACCTATGGCTGACATCTGCGATATTTCAGGTAAATGTAGGTCATTTTCCTGGTGTTACGTATACTTTCATTAGCCTGTTCAGTTGCATCATTTTCATATTACCTATTAGCTGATTGTTTGTGAGCTTTCCCCCAATGTTTTCTTACCCAACTCTTCTGTTGTATTGTAGTAATTCGAAAATAGTTCTTGCATTACTCATCTTTGTTAAAGTCAGAAACAGTTGTAAACTCACTTTACGAGCTCAAAGAAAACGCTTGTCTCCATGTGTTGCCTTAACAGCCTCTCTGCACCACACACGACTCTAAACCTCCCGCCGCGATTTGTGACTTTTTGTGATTTTCTGGTTTATTTCAGCCCCCTCTGGAACGATAGCATGATAGCACCCCCCACACCCCCAACAAAATGTGTTTATATTTTTTGTGGGGTAGAGATAAAGTGCCTGGTGGTGCAGAATAACGACGGGGGGCTAAGTTGTTTCGAGGGCGGGAGGTCTGCTGCATCACTGATGCGACTAGAAACCCCAGCAGGCTGCACAGATGCGAGAAACGTGTCATTGAATCTTCTCTAATTTCGCCACAGTTTGCACATCAGAAGTGCACGTGCATCATTTCAACATTTTTAAATGGCCAAATGTCACGTTCCAAGTGTGTCAGTAGTGATTATTAATGCATCATTTATTTAAGAGAATAATTGTTGCACATCTTTGCAGCGAAAACCTTTTTTTCTGGGGATCGTACAGACTAGATCCGGTCCTCATTAATCCCCCCCCCCCATCCCCCTACCCCTCTTCTTCAAATACACCCCCCCCCCCCTTCAATAATGGCAACTACCTCACACACCAGGCATGGCAGCTGCGTCCTCCTCTAGGCATTACATCACTGCAAGAGCAGTCTTGTTACTGATCCCATGACAACCGGCCCTATCAACACACACTCAGGCACACACACACAAAAATCATCATCAGGTATTATGGAGAAGAAAAAAAAATGGATAAGCTCATCTCAATCTCCTCTCATGTGCTTGCATGACTATGACCTCATGCACACTGAGACACTCACACACACACACACACACACTTCTCATTACTCTAAACCGATGTGGACGATGACATCTTCGCTGATGTCCTGATGTCCTGACAGCTGATCTCTGGTGTAGGATGGCGATCGCTGCCTCTCGAAAAATGAAGGGAGATATGCCAGAAATACATTCCCAACACAAATTAAAACATGTCTTTATGTGTCGATCAATGCGGAAATGTCAATCGTGTCGACTGGCTTTTGCGTCATTTCTTTTTGTTGCAAGTGTCCAAGTTTCATGTTTATTATTTTGAATTAATTATAGCTTCATGGCATTAAATAAATGGGAGTTTACTTAATAAAAAAGTAGCCTGCACTGGAGAACATGCATGTGTTAAATATATAGATAGCATACAGAGAAATAATTATAATGCTAAAGGACTTGTCGTTCAGAAATCAATTCCTAACACAGATTAAAACGTGTCTTTATGTGTCGATTTATGCGGAAATGTCGATCGTATCGACTGGCTTTTGCGCCATTTTATTTGCAAGTGTCGTACGTCCAAGTTTCATGTTTATTATTGTGAATTAATTATAGCTTCATGGCATTAAAAAAAGGGGATTTTACTTAATAAAAAAGTAGCTTGCACTGGAGAATGTGCATGTGTTGAATATGTACATAGCATACACAGAAATAATTATAATGCTAAATTACTCTTCGTTTAGAAATACATTCCTACCACAAATATTAACATGTCTTTATGTGTCGATTAATGCCGAAATGACGATCATATCGACTGGCTTTTGCGTCATTTTTTTCTTTTTTGCAAGTTTCGTACGTCCAAGTTTCATGTTTATTATTGTAAATTAATTATAGCGTCATGGAATTAAAGAAAATAAGTGATTGTACTTAATAAAAAAGTAGCTTGCACAGGAGAACATGCATGTGTTGAACTGGTACATAAGGATTTCCAGAAACAATTATCTGCTAAATGACTTCTTCTCTCTCAGGCCGTTGACTCATGTCGTTTGGTCGCTGTAGCTCATCTGCTCGCTGAAAGGTGCAGGACTATATTTATGTGTGTGTGTGTAAACTGTGCGTCGCCCGGGGGAACAAACCATAAATGTGCTCTCTAAATTTAAGAGATGTCACAGGAGGGGTTGCACAGAGTGACAGCGTTACCTATTCCTGTCCCTGCGAAAGCACATGTGCGGTCAATAAAACGGCGCAGCTGTCATGTATAGCATCTTGGCTGTAATCCTCTAATTAACGCACCTACTATTCCGGTCCTTGTTACCCTGCTGAGGGTGAGGACGGGGGTGTTGTTGGGGAGGGTCTAGGAGAAGAGATCGGTGGGGCGACGTCATGCACTCGAGCCGTTAGAACATCGAACGAGGTGTTGTTGTTGTCGTTTGTCTGTTTTGGAAGTTGTGTATGAGTCTCGTGACCCAGAGGGGGGTTTAATGTTTCATTAAGAGTGAGGGTAGGTTCGACCACATGTGAGTGTTACGGATGCTTGCAGGTGCAGATAAGAACATAAAAGTCAAGAAAAACTTTCTTAATTTTAGGTTTTTGTGCTGTTGTTTTTTGCTTTTTAGCTTTCGATGACTGAACTTCAAAAATATAACGTAAAATATTGTCTTCTTCAATGCATAAATACATTCAGTGTCAAATGTAAGATGTGAAAAAAGGCAATGTTAAGAAATATTCAGTGTAACCAATTAATTGTGAAAAAATAAATAAATAAAAATATTAAAAAAAGGAAAATAATGCAGTGTTAACTTCCAGGCAAACGGTAAGTAGGAGTGAGCCAGGGCGATCAATGGATAATGCTAACACAAATAAAGTAAACAGATTCACCGAAGCACTCCTATTTCCTACTTTTTACTTTTGCACGATGTTGCAGCGTAACCTGACTGCAGGGGTTGAGGCTTTTTTTTTATTTATTTCATTTTTAACAATTCATTTTTTTCTACATTTCAATTTGTACCTGTTTAATTTAACACATACTTTTTTCATGAATTTAATAAATATATATATATATGTTTTTAGAAAATTGAAAGTCTGATTTTAATGCAGGTAACATTCAGTGTTAGAAATGTATATTCAAACTCTGAAGGCACAGGTTTACTTCCATATACTGTATACTCTAATCACACAAGGAGCCAACATATTCCAACAGTCATTGTCACGGAAATCAAAAGTCATATTTTACAGTAAGTCCCATGTTGTCCTTGATCTTAAGTATCTTTGTTCTTCACCGAACACTCCCAACACATTCCTTTCCTTCAACATCACTTTATTGGTTATGATACGTCTCTGTTAAATAGTTGCTTGCGTCGATAATCTCTGTTCCTTACCTTAGCTTTAAAAATTAGAATATTCATAAGTGACAATATCAACAAAAACATTATTTTTCTTCTTAAGACATCCATCCGATGGGCCACATAAAATGAAAGAACATTTTGCTAATTTCTTTTCTACAGAATTAGGGTTTTTTATCAATGCCTTTGTTAAAATATGTTTCTAGAATTACAAGAAATACATTTTTTTTTTGTTCTTTGCTTTTAGGATCACATTACTCACCATGTTTCCTGGTCATGTGACCTGGTATATAACCTCTGTGTTTCTTTGCTACAGTCAAACCTCTTCATGAAAGTGCTGGACATTTTTGTGATATTTAAGCAGCATTTGAAATAAGTAACATTTCTTTAAAACGTCCCCATCTAAAGGTCACTTCAATAAACAAATCGAGTGTGCTCTAATACTTGAAAAAAATCAATGGTCTGCTTTTAAACAAGGCCCCATCATCACCATGTGACCTATTTCCTCTCACCCGGAGCGGGGGGGTGACGTCAGGCTCCTCTCGCTGGTGTGTGATCACTCAGGGGTCGACAGTGATGGGATGAGGTCAGTCAGTCAGTCAGCAGCTGGCCCCTCATCCAGACGTCTTGTATAAGCTTATTTCGTCTTTCGTATCTCAAGCTGAACTCACTGGCCGATGACTTAATGTATTTGACTTTTTTTTTATGAATGAATGTATTGTGCAGAGATGTCTCTGCATGTGGGGGGGGGGGGGCTGACTAATGCATTTACTCCACTAACTATGACATTATTTGCTTTCATCTTAAAAACAGTTAAGGACAAAGAGTACTATTGAGAGTTGGCTGCTTTATTTGTTTATATATCTTTATACATGTTACATCATTACCTCATTTTCTATTAAGAAGTATCTTAATAATAATTTATCTTCTGCTCGAAATTCATTCATAAATTAGTTTTTTCTTCGCGTTGTTTCCAATAGAATTAATAAATGTCACAACCTACCTGAGCTACTATATACAGTATATATATATATATATATATATATATAGGTTCATAAGAAGCTAGCTTCCTATTGGTCGACCGACTCCACACAGTGAAATGATTTCAGGGATTTAACAAAATATGGATATACTTAAAGATCTTTATGGTATAATGTCAATATTCAAAGGTATTGTGTCAATTTTTGTGAAAATATTCACAGGGGCCTTTTAATTATCCTTAAAATGTGTTGTTTTGGAACATTTTTTTTTATCCGAAATCTACTACAATTTATTGTATTTCCTCTCTTTTGAAATAAAAATATAGATTCTTCTTTGTCATCGTCTTCTTCATTGCCAGGTTACTTTGCCATGACAATATAACTTAATACCAACATAACTTCGTTCCTACAGTTTCGCAACATATTGTATCCATGTCCACGTATTGTGATACGTCTCGTATCACACCTAATTTAAATATTATACTTGAGGAACACTTTATCTTAAAGTCATAATTCTTCATTATGAGCATTTTACTTTTAAACTATTGAAAAAACATCACGAACACCTTCTTCTTGCCATTTGCCACAGAAGGCTTTGTCAGTTTAACCAACTTGCCGCCGACGTGTTTGTCATTCCGTAGTAAAGCACCGGGAGTCTGTGGCCTGTCACATGGATCATGGCCGCCCCGACCGCAAGCTTGTTTGCTTCCCTTCATCACATCTCGCCCTTCCCGTCCTCGCTCGCCCGCTTTCATGTCTCTTTCTTCTGGCCCCGTCCCGTCACTCTGGTGTCACTTTTATTTTCCCTCTGGTCTCCTCTTCCTCATCAAAGACCAAAACAATGTGTCCAAACACTGCAGTGTTAACACGAACCAGAGGAGGAAGCAGCGGAGTCCACACACACACACACATACACACACACACACACACATTCTTCCTCCTACTCGGACAGATCAACATTTAACACAAGGACAAAGTAACACCCCCGACAACAGAGGTTTTAATATGAAGCCTTTTTAGGCAGTAAAACTTCATCTTGTACGTCTATGCTAACTTGATTTTCGTTTGGATCGACCTTTATTGCTAATTTAATTGTTGAAATCGTCGAAATATTGTGGGTTTAAAATATCTCCATAAACAAAAATGAATGTAAATTATTATTAATAGTTTTTTTTTTTTATATGCTACGTGTGAATATCTTAACAGAGTTTGCTTTATATATATTTTTTAAATTATTAAATAATCAGTATGAGGTCAATGATCTCTGTAAAGAATGAAAGAAATGTACACGCTTTAACAACATTTTTTTGCCTGAAGAAAATTCCAAGAATTCCAGCAACGGAAATGATCTCATTCGACAGGTAGCTGGACACAGACGTAGCTCGAGGGCCACATTTCACCGGCCATGGTTGAAAACAATCTTTACAAACTATTGACATTTTTATTGAAATTCTTGATTTAACTTCTTTAATTTCTATTGGCACTTATAATTAAGTGGCTCAAAAAATTAAAAGAAAACAACAATAACATTTTGTGATTAAAAAAAAAAATGTACAACAAAACAATAACGCTATTGTTTGTACTAGTTTAGGGCATGATTACTTTTTTCAATATCCTTGATATATTCTTTATTTACATTTATTTCCAATCATATCAAGGCTCTTTTGAATCGCCTTCTCTTTCTTTTGGACTTTATCTATTACCCACCGTGACACTATAAATGTTGCCCCTTTCTGTGCCTTAAAATGTTGAAATAAGATCATTGTTAAGGCATATTTTACCTCAAAAGTATTTTTTTTTAAAAGGCTGCAGGGATTTTCTGCACAGGAAGTCTGCTGCAAGAATGTCTTGGCACTATAAAATGTATTCTGGAAGATTATCTTGTGTTTACTTGCGAAGGAATATATATTTATATTTTTTCTGATAATGATACATTTAGTATTTATCCGTGTCCTCAATGTGGAGTAGAAGTCTGCAGCGCGGCCCCTGCTCCGCAGCGAGGCCCCTGAGGTGGCTGCATATTTGCTGGCTGAGTAAGGAATGTGGTTACATGCCTTGGACATTAGCAATGACGGAGCTCTGGCTCCGCTGGAGAGAGAGAGGAAGGGAGGGAGTGAGAGAAGAGTCTGAGATCACGGCAAGTGAGCTCATTCACCCTCGGAGAGAGAGAGCGAGAGAGAGAGAGAAAGAGAGAGAGAGGAGCTCCGTCATCCTCTCTGCAGACAGGAGGAGGGAGAGAGGGAGGAGTGTCGTCCAGGGCCGCTCGGCGAATGAGCGACGAGGAGTCGGAGAAGCACAACAATAGGAGGCTGCTCCTCCTGACCGAGGACTCACAGAGACAGACCAGAGCTTCAGCGACACACACTCCGTCGGAAAACCAGCTGCAGATAGAAGTCCAGCTGCTGCCATCTCTCTTTTTTTTCGATCTGTTCTTCTCTCTACCCGTGTTCACTCCGCTGTTGCCGGGAGTGAGGGGGAAAAAAAAAGAGTGAGCCGAGCACATTTCTGACATACCTGTGGTCACGGGCATCTCGCTTGGATTCTTGGCCACAGGTGGATCTGGTTATGGACTTCATTTAGGAATGTGTGCGACCGTTCTGGACTCGCACCGAGTTGGACTTTTCTGCAGGACTTTTGGAATTCTATCACCTGGAAACTTTTTTAATTTTTAATAGATCACTTCTTTTCTGTCCTTGAAAAGAAGGGCACATAAGTGTATAAGTGAGAGTGTGTTGGGGGTGTGTTTTTTAATTTTTTTTTAACTGGGGGATGCCTCTGGATGTGGTGATCACCCCAGTGGAGGACTGTTTTTGGCCGGCCCTGCAGGACACAGACATGAGGCTGAAGATCAGGGTCCGCCGGATGAAGGAGGGAAGAGAGCTCCGAGGTGTGTAACAAGCATCATGTCTTTTTTTTGCAAACATGTTCTCAATTTGTTAAATAATCGTAGATGTGTATTGTGGGATGATAGAGGAAGCCCCTCTTGCACAAAAGCCCCAGTGGGGGGGGGGGGGTCCCAGGTACTGAGGTATTCCAGGCGTGCTGCAATCGAAGATGCAGAGTGAATCTTAAGAACCTGCTCGGCTTGAATGCCAGGATTAACTGCTGTAGCAAGAAAAGAGTGTGATCCAAAAAAGAAAACGGCTAATCGCTTTCGCACCTATTCATGTCCACTGTTGATGTGTGTAGAAGAGGAGATGTTTGAGGGGGCGGCGAGGGGGTGGGGGGGTTGCAGGATGACATCATGAAGCCGAGATGCAACGAAGAGGAAAAGATAGAAGGAAGAAAAAAAAAAGAGTTCAGGGAGAGAATGAGAGCCATGACCCGCAGGATGACATAGTGCTCATGCTCTCTCCGCCCGTGGTCATTGAGATGTAAAAAAAAACCATCACAAAGACTCTTTTCTTTCGCTGTGGCTTCTGCGTCTTGTGCAGACTCTGCTATCACTTTATTTGCACTGCAGGTGTTCGGCAGCACACGTTTCTCACTGATAAAGCACCAGATCCATGAACAAAAAAAAAAAAAAAAAAACTCCTGGGAGATTTCCACATGGTCGTAATCGTATGTCAATATTTGCATGTTGGGACTTTTTCTTTTTTCTTCCCCAAAAAACTGGTTTGAAGCAGATTCTTGCAGCTACCGATGTCAACCGCTGGCTTGTTCGACGTGCAGGAAAACTTTAGAGGGAGAGAAAAAAAAGCTAATAAATCACATGTTCTTCCAGCAGAAGATAGAAGCGCTTCTGTCACTAGTTTTTTTTCCACATCAGGGACTTCTTTTTTTCCAACCCTGTGCACAGATCTGTCAGAGTTATGGCCAACGATGAGGCAACGCTGATAGAGGAGCAATAAACCAGTGAACCGTGTTAATCATCACACCCATGACATCATCCCGCTACCTCTTCTATGGGCTGTCAATCTAAAGCGTCCTGACAGAAATGGCTACCCCCCCCCCTAACACCATCCTCTATATCGCCTCCTCCTGGCAGCCTTTGTGGGGCAAGTGTGCAATGATGTCATATGTGTGTGTGTGTGTGTGTGTGGGGGGGGGGTCACATTGAGATGCTAATGTCCCCCCTTATAGATGAGGGGACAGCTGGAGGGGGCACAGAGGATGGCGTCATGTCTCCCCGATATGTGGAGGGGTGCAGTCATTCAGGCACATCAATGCCCTGAGGCTGAGCGAGTGTGTGTGTTCTCTCCATTAACAGACGAGTTAAAGAGGGCAACTGAAACAGGCGGGTGGTGTGGACAGGGGGGGGTGTAGGGGGGTCTGGCTTGTATTGACCAGGCGCTCAATTGTACCGAGAGAGCGGTGATGTAACGGCTTCTATTAACCAGAAGAGCCCGGCAGGTGTTCAGGCGGTCGATATCTCTAGGGGGGATTCCGCCTCCATTCATCTCCTTGACTCACAAAAACTGTTTGAGAAAAACTCTCTGGAAATAAAAAAAAAATGCACCCCTTTTTTTTTTTTGGTGTTTCTGACATAGCAAGTAGCGGTTGCATAAGTGGAGAAGCGGGCGGAGGGAAGTGGAAAAAGGAAGTCACCGCTGGTTCTGGCCCGCAAGTGGACGACACAGTGCCCTCGTCCCCCCCACACACACTGTGTATCTTCGCATATTTTTAGGGTTTGGGAATCTGGTTACTCATATCCTGGACATGTATTTTCCAGAGGATGTGACATGACTCCTTCCGAAGCGATGTCAGGTTAACTTTAACTTGACAAGTACTGGACAAAATGTCACTTTAA
Organism: Callionymus lyra; assembly: GCF_982586985.1. NCBI lineage: Eukaryota > Metazoa > Chordata > Actinopteri > Syngnathiformes > Callionymidae > Callionymus > Callionymus lyra. The sequence continues at coordinate 10,185,479 of NC_141825.1, read as the reverse complement.
AAGAAAAAAAAAAACGGAAACAGTTGATGATTCAAGTAGGATTTTAATAGTTTACCGAGTTGTTTCCAAGATAAACTGAAATTATCATCATCATTATGGTGCCAAAAAAAAGTCCCATGACGACGGATGATTGGTCGCTACAATACTGTATTTAAATCATATTTCTTTGTCTACAGCTGTAATTGGTTGGCTGGGCGGCAAAGCATTAGCGTTACTGAGAGGGTTGTCGAGAGGGACGGCAACGATGGAAGTTCAAATTAAGGTTGTTACATTAAACAAGTGAAAAAGTAAATAGTCACGACTCTACACTATATATATTTCTAATTTATTTAAAAAAAGTTCCAGTTCTATAAAAACTTCTCAATGACCTTCCACCGCTGTTGACGGTGACACTTGGTGAACTCATCTTTCCCACTTGTCTTCCTGATGTCATCCTAACAGACGGCTGTACTGGCATGTGTCACAGGGTATTTTCATGACCTCGCCGTGACTGTAACGTGTTCTCAAAACCGGAATGTTCGCATGTGTCATCATTGCATCTTGGATTATATTTTTTTTTTTTGGGGGGGGGGGGTTTATCTTGAATTCCTTTCCTGGCTTGTCGTCAACATCGCCGTCATCCCTGTTGTTATGGCAACTTAAATAAGTGGGTCAGGTGACAAGGTGATAACAGCACGCTATCTGCAGCGTGACGAACGTTGGCGTAAGTCTTTGTCTAGGTGTTTGTAATCGTGTTGACATAACGACGCAAGCGTTGAGTTTCTTATCTTATCTTAACCCTCCGCCAGTAACCCTTTACTCACGCACGTCTGTTCGTCACAGGATGAAGTCGGCATCTTTAGTCACCCGGTAATGATTAATCCGCTCGATCAAAGAGGCTTTTATTTTTGTAAGACTTCCTCTTCTCATGCACTTTCTCCTCACGTCTCCATCGTGGAACTCCCCGTCGTCTTAGAAACTCTCTAACAATCGAAGAAAAAAAGAAAAGGGAAATGCTTCATGAATGACGAGAGGCACTTCCTGTTTATTTTCTGCAGCTCCAGGGACGCGACGCTTCCTCGCGCTGATACTGTAAATAAAGCTATAAGCAGCTACTTTTGTTTCTGACGGCTTCACATTGTCCTGCCAAGAGGGAACGGCGGCGATACAGTTACACATCCGAGCGACGTCGCCGAACACTTCCAGCCTTCTTTCCTGTTTCCTGACCGCTGAGCCTGCATCTCCCCCTCCATTAGCTGATCCACCCTCGGGAAAGGAATACCGATAGCACTGCATCATCGGTTGCCATAAATAGCTGGAGGCAGATAGTTGTTCTCTTCTCATGGCTCTTGAAGAGTCGAAACCCAAAATGGTACCGGGTCATGCTCCAGACAACTTAGTACAGATTGAATTGAAGTTTAGATTTTTTTTAATTTCAAAATTAAACCCACTTTTTTTCAAAATGTACTTCATATTTTCCTAGAGTTCCTAAAAGTATTGAACTACTGTACATTTCAAGGATGAAATAAAAGTTATTGTTTGTGATCAAGCATTTAAGATTATCACCTACCCTACCTTTAATCTCCTACTGTCTTTCTGAAAACCTATTTTGAGTTCATTACTTGACATGAAAAAGCTCTTATTATTCAGTTGATATGTATTATCTGCATTATAGAAACCTTATAAAATAAACTCCTTTTTTTTATTGTAAGATAAATTCTTTCCCAGAAAAATAATACACAACATTCCTAAGTGCGCACTGTCTGCATTTCTATTGTAAAAGACTTAGTTTTTGTTATTATCTTGGAGCTGTTTTATATGCAGAATGTTACATTATTACAAACAAAATCTTGGATATAAAAAAATGGATTCCAAAAGTTTATGTTTCTCTTCATACATACATTATAAGAAAACAATAAATACAAATGGCAGATACCTTAAAAAAATGGAATTGTGTTTATTTATAACAAACAAGTTTGGAATTAAAGCGCCCGCTTACAAATTACACTTAGTAGTTACATGGTAGTTGAGTGACTATTTTGCTGGTGATCATAGCGAGTATTGGGAGCACGTCTGGAGTTGCAGCCGCTACAGTCAAACGTGCCCAATGCTTGGCTTCTCTGGAAGGATGTCATGTCTCGCCACGGATCGGGTCAGCCGAGGCTGAACCTAGATTAGGTTCTTAATCCCCTGTTCTGGGGCTCAAGGTTTCCTTGAAGCACTCTCCTGTTTTCTCCACGCTCCTTCAGTGAGGTTCATTACCCAATCACAAACGCACGGTTCGCCTCCTCCGGGCCGACCCCCACCCTGTAGTTATACAACCGCCAGAGTAGTGTGTGTGTGTGTGTGTGTGCAGTAATGGGGTCAAAACGTGTGCACGCTCCAAAACCCCTTTTTTTTTTTTGCTACAGTCCTGACAGATGGTTATTTTAGAGCATTTTGTCAGCAAGTGTGAGCGCGTATGTGGCGGCACATGTTATGAGTTGTGGTCGTCGTCGGGGACGCTACGACGGCCTCCGTCCCGGCCCTCGCACCTGTGGCCTCGCTCATTCCCTCGGCCTGACGCAATGCACTTCTACAGGACATGAGCTCATGCAGGAAACGGAGCCGCGCACACACAGATATGCCAAAAAAGTGGAGCCGCCCGCCTCTTAAAGGGCCGGGTTCGCAAACATTTTTGTCCGCCCAGTAGCTCAAGTAGCTCTTCGAAAAACCTGTGCACAGAAGCAGAAAAATAATTTTCTCCAATCGTTGGAGGCAGACTCGTAATGTCTATATAAGGTTTTCTCTGTTGACGCTGCCTGTCTTTTCTCCACACGCATCCCTGACCATTATAGTGTAACTAACCAATGTTCTTCTTCTTCTTCTGCAGGCGGCTTCGCTGCCTTCTCCTCCTGTTTCCCGGGCCTGTGCGAAGGAAAGCCGGCCACCGCGCTTCCCATGAGCTTGTCCCAGCCGTGCCTACCCGTGGCTAACGTGGGACCGACCCGCATCCTGCCACACCTTTACCTGGGCTCGCAGAAGGACGTGCTCAACAAGGTTTGTGACCATTAGGGGGCGGCCATATTTCAACGCTCTCGTGTATAAAGACTACTATTTGAATGATCGGCGTCATCTAAAGCGGTGGTTTTTAAAAACTGGTTTAGCTGTAGGACCCACCAATGCACTGTGATAATAAGCTATGAGCCAAACTAAGTTCATAAAATATATGTAAAAGAAGTAAACAAGCAATTGAGGCCTTACATTAAGTACAATATAAAGTACGTTGAAAGTTATTTATCCGAAGGTAAGGATCTTAAAACAAGTGCCATCGTGCTTGAAATTCACAAACTAGTTAAAAAGGGTCACTTTAAGGTCAAAGTTCTATGTTGTCGAAATAAGGTACTACTTATATTATCTTAAAAGCTCTGTGCAAATTTTCACAGCCTGTAACAGTTGAGATGCTAGATAGAAAATATAAAAGGGATCATTTTCGCAAAGTCCACTGACCAACGGATAATATCTCTTTGGCCTACTTTGGGTCCCAAACCACCAATTGAGAAACATAGAATCACACAACTATAATTTCATTTTCGTTTGCTTTCTTTAGTTAAGTTGTAAACATCACATCTTAAAAGGTTTTGAATGGAATTTTGAGTGGACCTCGAGGTATAATCTGGATTCACTTGTATGGCTTCTCGCAGCTGCTGCTCACAAGGCTTGGAAGTAACAGAAATGTAAAAAATCTTGACTTTTTAAAGCACAACATAAATTTGAATCTCTAAAATAAATAGACTTTTTACCTGATTGTTCCGAAAAAATGTGTCGTACAATAGATAGGTATTAACTCTTGGGCAAAGTCAGTGCTGTGCCAGTTCTAGTGGTCTTAGTATTTTATTGTAACGTTGTTTCTTTTACTCTCCAGGATCTGATGGTTCAAAACGGGATCACCTATGTGCTCAACGCCAGCAACACTTGCCCAAAGCCCGACTTCATCAGTGAAAGCCACTTCATGCGTATCCCGGTGAACGACAACTACTGCGAGAAGTTGCTTCCCTGGCTGGAGAAAACCAACGAATTCATCGGTAGGTTTAACCAGATTCAGTCAGTTGTCGAGTCCTTCACAGATTTTGAGCTCAAGCCCCTTTTCAGGCGGCAACTTTGTTTTTGTGTATCTGTGTGTATTCATGTACGTTTCTTGTCTCCCCCGACAGACAAAGCTAAGGTGTCAAACTGCAGAGTCATTGTGCACTGCCTGGCTGGAATCTCACGTTCAGCCACCATCGCCATTGCATACATCATGAAAACAATGGGCTTGTCATCAGACGACGCCTACAGGTACGTTAGCTCCGCCCACCCACCACCTGCTGAGCTTAGGTGTCACTAGAAGATACTGTAGGGGTCAAAATAATCCATACTTTTCTTATCTAAATAATTCTGGGTATCCTTTTTATGCCAAATTTGTTTTGTTTTGACTAAGGTATGACTTAGGGTGACAGTTAGGATCCATTCCTGAGTGAAAAATGGCACTAAAGTCGCAAAAAAAACTGACATTCTCTTATTTCCTGGGCAGGTTTGTAAAGGACCGAAGACCCTCTATATCCCCCAACTTCAACTTCCTGGGTCAGCTGCTGGAGTTCGAGAAGGAACTGCAACTGCTGCAAGCTCTGGGCTCTGACGACAAGCTCTCGGACACCCAACAAGAAGTTCACGGTTTCACGTCAACCCTGGAGATCAACAGTCACCACAGCAATGGGGACTCTTCGATGGTCGTACCCCATATCCCGTTTGAACCCAAGAACCCATCCCCTACCTCCCTCCAGCAGGGCTTTAACGGCCTGCACCTCTCCGCCGAGAGAATCATGGACACCAACAGGCTCAAACGCTCTTTCTCTTTGGACATCAAATCCGTCTACTCCCCCAACAGCCCCCACTGCCCGAGCATGGCGCCGGCGCACTCTGAAGACGTCCCTAAACTGTGCAAGCTTGACAGTCCGGGAACCGGTACCTCTAACGGTGTTTGTTCCCAGTCCCCTGTCTTGGACAGTCCCTGTTCTCCTAGCTCCCCGTTCCCCTCGCCCGGCTGTGGGGGCAGCATCGGAGGTGGCGGCGACGGGGTTCATCGTTCCGGTTCTTCCACATCCAGGCCCAGAAGGAAGGCCAAGCACGGCTCCGTGAGCTCTCCCATTCACTCCCATCTCCACCCGCACCCGCCTCAGACTCTTAGCTTGTCGCTTGATAATAAAACCCCTGGTTCGGAAGAGAACCTGAAGGGCTCCTTGCTTCTATCGCTACCCTCTGTGCCCTGTGTGGGCTCAGGGACCATGTGGACCAAACATAGAGACACTGTCCAAGCCACCACTCCGGTCACCCCCACCGCAGACGCCCCCTGGCACTTCGGGGCAGAGGAGGGAGGTCAGGGTGAGATGGAGCTCGGAGGGAGGGTCGACGGCGGGCCAGCAGACTCCGCGCTGAGATTCGGCAGCAGCTCGGCCTACGTGGCGTTCGGATGCAGCGAAGGCGTGCGGTTGCGAGACAAACCGTCGAAGGAGAAGCCGGAGTCGAAGTCGAACACCGGCGCGTCGGAGAAACAGTACAACCGGCGCAGCTGCCAGATGGAGTTCGAGGAAGGCATCTCGGAGACACGATCTCGAGAAGAACTGGGGAAGATCGGGAAACAGTCGAGCTTCTCCGGGAGCTTGGAGATCATCGAGGTGTCCTGACAGATACTGGTCCCCGCGGTCCGGTGTATGAAACGAAGGGACGACTAACTACCGATGCCCCCATCACAGACAGTGTTAAACGTCTCCGAGCAAAAGGACTTCGTGCTTCCGGGGGCAACTGACAGAGCCTAAAACGTGGTGCTCGGCAGACCATAATAATCCCGAACTCTAATGAGAGAAAGGACGTTGTGGGATAATGGCTGTAGGTACTGCAACCCTTTTTCTTTTAACGCCAGACCCAGAGTGTCATGTTGCATCTTGGTTATGTTGAGAATTGACGGTTTGGACACAAACCGGTACCTGTGGTTTAACGTAGTGTAGCGTCCGTGGGTGTGTAGCTCGTGATTTGACTCCCTTCTCGTCCAAATGCCTCAAAGCCCTGCACGGCTGCACCCGAGTTGCTCTGCACCAAACTCGCCAACAATAAAAGCAACTTCTCCACGGCGGCGGATAAACCTCGCAGCCCGTGACCACCATGGGTTGGTTGTCACAGAGGATTCACGGACCCTTCTGAAGCCCTGAACCCCAAAAAGCACATTGTATCCCCCTGCTGACTTTGGCTCGATTGTTTCCCAGTGTTAACCGAGAGAACTGAGGTTTCCCCCCAACGGACCTTCCCCCCCTTTGCTCCCATCGCTCACCACTAGTGGTCGCCACTGAGCATGCACCAGAAAGGCTGACACCAGACAAGAACTATATATATATTCCGAATATATATCGCAACTTTAATGGACTTGTGATGGACATGACTTTTTTTGTTCAGTTATATTTTAACTTATTGTATTGGTTCATTCTGGTAATGAGAAATAATATAATGTTTTGTGGATTTTTTTTTTCTTTTTGACTTTATTATTATAATAATTATTATTATTATTTGCTGTATGGTATTTATGAAAACACACTCATACAAATACACACGTTCATGAAAACCCAAGCGAGCAATATGTGCTGTTTCTTATTTGGGGAGAGATGTTGGACTTTTGAAAAATGCTTCAGAACTCACGAGTCACAGCAGTTATCGCAATGAGTCATATAGTCTATGCTAGGACTGCACAATGTTACGCTAACAACTCAAGGCATCGTGGGTAATTTTTCGAATAGCGGATTTGACAAATTATAATACAAATCTGAAACTCAGCTATGTGAGCTTGTAGCTACATTAGCTACTAGCTACTAAGCTTCATTAGCTAGTAGCTACTAAGCTACGTAGCTCTGTAGCTAATTTAGCTCATGAGCTACTAGCTAATGTAGCTACAAAGCAATTGTGCCGAATGAGTATTAAAATGTAAAAAATAAACACATTTCTTTAATTACATCATATTCTCAATTATTAAATTCCCCCAAAGTAGATGTTCAAACTACAATCTGGAACATCTATTAATGAAGTATATATTGTGCAGCCCTCAGGTTGAAAGTACACAACTTCAGATCTGGTTCACGTATCCGTGGAACGATTCAAGCATCTTTTTTAGGGGCTTTTCATTTGATCTCCGACTCCACTCGAGCCTCCTTTTCTGAACCGACTGCAGGTTTGTCAATATCACAACACTTCCCGCCAAAGCAGAAACACACACACACAAACACACAAGCTTACCGGTTTTTGCACACACACACACACACACACACACACCCTTTTGTTCAGTCTCAGGGGATTCTTTCAGTGAGCCGAGCCCACCTCTGGGTGCAAACGCTGCTGTGGCACTTCAGCACAAAACGCTTTTTTCTCATCTTTCATATTTTCCCAAAGCTTTTTTTTTTATATATATAAGGACTCAGAAGGCGAGCAGGAGGAGGAAGTAAACGCTCTTGGTTATTTATTTATGATGCTAAATGTGTTTTTTGTTTTTTTTTATTTCCCTGGACTAGCTTTTTGGCCTTTGACCTCGTGCAGATAGCTCCCCCCGTCCCTCCGCCCCGTGATCCCCTCCAGAATCAATCATCCCTTCCCTCCATATATTTTTAAAAACTAGTTAGAAGTATTTATGACGTGTAACAAAGATGATGCAGGCTGTCCCATTTGCTAAATCTGTTGTTCTATAATTACTGTTATGATGATGATGACGATGACATTGCTGTTATGTTACATAGCAACACATCTAAGAACACTGATGAGTTTTTAAAAAGAAAAATCCTGATACCTTAGGCTGCTTGACGCTAAAAATACCTCAGGTTCTACGAAAAGGCTTTTCCTTCCCCTGTACATGTTTTGTGAAAATGAGACAAAAATACAGACATGATAAAAAACAAACTCTTCTTCTTCTTCTTCTTCTTTTCTCCTCCGTGTGCAGGAATGGATGGATTTCAAGACCACTTTCTTCTGAAGAACTTTATTTTGGTGCTAAATTAGCGACGACACAGCACGACTGAGATCCAACACATGACACAGACGCCATTGATTTTTTTGCAGCTGATTCTTTCTGTTTTTATTCCGTTGAATGCACATTTTCGTCGCACAAATCGCCCATTCATGAGGGTCAGTAGGCTCCTACTATGTGCACAAGTTGGTGCAGATCACTGGGATCACTGTTGGAATCCGATTGTTTCTCTCTGTCCAACAACACCAGGAGAATTTTCTGAAGGTTTCGCGGCCTTTAAAATATTCGAGCATCATTCGTGTTAAAACGTAAGGAAATTTTGTCAAAATAATCCTCTCAAAGTAAAGAGAAATAGGATTAAAATGATAATAATGACACTAAATGTACTGGAAAAGATAGTTTCAGGAGGATTTTGGGTGAATTAAAACCTTCAATTTTCCTCCTACATCACAAATGTATTGATGTATCACCAACAACCTTTAATAGGCCAGAATTTCTAGCTCGCTCTAATAAAAGGAAAACTGTCTTCTAAATACCAAATCCAATACAACACAGAAAAACTCTACAAAGGAAAGTTTTTAAAATACAATGAAAAATATTTTTACCCAAATACATTTACGGACATGGTCACATGATCTATTCGCTCATGGAGAAAACATGGCGTCTTACGTGTGGACGGGAGGAGAGGCAGAGACTTTATTTTCTTAAGTTTGGAGAAAATGTACGCTTTTATTTTGAAACAAGCGCAATGAAAACTCAGCTATTGGAACCAAATATATCTTTAATATTATAGATGATCAAAGATCAATTGAATTTTTGACCAAAGTAAACTAAAATACGCAGTAAAGGAGGGATCTTGTCGTAAAACAGCTTCCAAATCTTTTATCGCGATAAAAAGTTAGTAAATACATTTTGAGTCCTGAAAAAAACGTTGGTTTGGGGTTTTTTGGTTTTTCAAAACCATTTTTTCATATACAACTTAAAGCACAGATTTAACTTTGTACAAAGGAAGTTGGCACAGACATGTTCAGAAGGGTCATTGAAAACTGTATAATTTACCCAGAAACATTTAAAGAATTGTTAAATAAAACTTTTAAATGAAAAAAAGGTAAAGTTAGGGTCAAAATTCCAATTCCTAAATTCACTTTTCAGTCTGTGAAGAAGTTCTAAATGTTGAATAGTTTGATGATACAGAAGCTTGGTTCCTATTGGTCCTCTGCTTGTTGATCAGAAGTGACCCTCCTTGATGAAGGTCTGGACGGCCCTTTCTTAGAAGATTTTCAGTCCAAATAGATAACCTGAGTTCAAACAGGATCTTTAGTTTTCTCTCACAGAAACAGAACCAGACAGACCGGCGGGTCCCGTGGGGCTTCAGTGGAGATTCAAGTTTTTCTCTCACTGATTCGTCGAGAGGCGAAGATAAAGGAGATATAAATGCTTCACATCCAGTGGCTCCTGTGGTCACAGAGAAGCGAGGATCGAACCCTCAGGTGAAGACGCCTCCTCCGAACCCACCGGGGTCCCAGATAATCCTGGGGTCTGGTTTCATGATGTCATCAACCGAACACGTTTCTTTCACAAGTACAATCTTTCATTGACTTCCTCGCACAGGAGTCGGTGGTCGCGCCTTTTGAAGGTTCTTCTTGGTGACCACCTGTGGAATTCCCCCCTTTCGTTGGCGCCATGCGATCACTTTCAGTCTGGCAGCGTGTCTGCGGTTGATGAGGGGGGATCAGAAGAGATTAGCGCCGGAGAATATGGTGTTTCTGAGACCCCCCGCGACTTCATAGACGCCGCTGACGATTTGTTCAGGAAACGAAAGACGATCTACTGTGTTGAACAAACCAAACTATAGAAATACGATATTCTTGTTTAATTCATTTAAATAGTTTTCGTGATTATTTCAATTGTTCGTCAAAATTTAAGCTACATTATATTTTTGCTTCTTCAAAATTTCAGGAAGTTGGGAATCATATAGATTTATATTTTACCTTTTTATGGAAGATTCTTTGATAAATTGTTTTAGTTAAAATGTTTTTTTTAAACTCTATGTGTAAAAAGAAATTATTCATTTTGATTTTTTTGGAATTTTTAAATTCCAGTATTTTATTGAATAAACAAATGCATTCAACTTTCTATATAAACCTTTTTTCAAATTCAATAAAAACGAATTCAACCTTTTAATATTCAAAATATTGAATGATTGAATGATATTTGATTAAATTAAAAAAAAAACATTGAATCCCTTGTGTTATCTCAGGGCCTGAAAATAAATGTGTTTGTGGTATCCCTTGTCTGGGTCAAGATGAATGACCACTGAAAATAAATTTTCTAAATTCAGTTGTTTTTTTTTAACTAGTAGTCTTTAAGTCAAGGTGACCTAAAGTACGCAGTGGTGAAGGTCGTTCATCTTGACCCAGAGACAGCACAAGGGATACCATAAACACATTTGTTTTTGGGCCTCCAGGTCACCTTGACCCTGACATAGCACTCACAAGGGTTAAAAGACTACGATTTAAAACAAATATTGAAATAGAAAATGTATTTTTTTTGTATTACTGGACTAAGAATATCAAACTCTATGTGTAAAAGAAAATTCATTTAGAAAAATGTTTTAATTCAATTAATTATAGGAAGGAAAAAAAAATCAACTTTCTATTTACACTTTTTAAAATGTAATTATTCATCAAAACTAATATAAGCTTTTAATATTGAAATTATTGATGACTTTTATTTGATTAAGTAATGAAAAACATTTAACCCTTGTGTCATCTCAGGGTCAGGGTGACCCGGAGGCTCGAAAACAAATGTGTTTGTGCTATTTTTTCAATTCAATTTTATCTAAAGTTTTCCCACTTTGCAGTTTAAGTAAATCTATTTTGGTGAAAAGAAAAACAAATCCCAGCAACTCAACAATAAGTGAATCACAGCACGGCCGTCTTTTCGAAGGCAGAAACCTCGAGCAGAACCAGGCAATTAAATTATTCAATAAAAAAAACAAATGTAACCTTTCAATGTTAAACTTATTTAATTATTTATTGAACGTCTCGTTCTTCTTTAAAGCATATAATCAGCGACATATCTTTGTCGACTAACGATTCCTCCTGCAAACATCCCCATGTTTCGTCCGGTAAAGAAAGTCTTGAACCGTTTTTAAGATGGAAAGTTTCTGTTCTCCGTGACTCAGGAACCGTCGCTGGTCTCAATTACCGTCTCACCTGAGAACCATTTCAAGTTCCTAAATAAACCTGCGTTCACTTGGAAAATCCCTTAAAAAAAGTTCAGAGAAAATCCCAAAAACTGAACCCAGGGGGATCCTCGTTTTCGTGACTAATCGTAAAAAAAAAAACGACGCATGTTCTCCGCAGATGTTGAGCGGATTTCTCCCGCCGTCGATGACATCATCAAGATGCGACTGCGTGTTTAATCGGGGGGCGGAGGGGGGGGTCGTGTTCTTGGGTGGTCGTGCTGAGATGTTGTCATCTCCTGTCACGCTGCTGGAGAAGCAGCCAAGCAGACGCGATCCAGGCACTGGCGCCTCCGATCGTGGAACATTTAGGAAGTGTTACGTCAACAACGACTGCAGCCATTTCCACTTGGATGCACATATTTTCATCTTCACCTCCGGACACGCCTCCTCCTCCTCTTCTCTCCACATGTTTCGTCAGCACGATTTCCCCAAACTTTTCCATGCGTCACCAGAAATGGCCGGACAACCTTTTTTTTTTTTTGCCCTTCTTTCCATGGAAAACTCTTGTCCTTGTATAACCCCCGAGTCTGGCAGCCTATTTGTCCCAGTATTTCTCTCTCTCTCTCTCTCTCTCTCTCTCTCTCTTTCTCTCTTTCTCTCTTTCTCTCTTTCTCTCTTTCTCTCTTTCTCTCTCATCCATATCCATCTCTCACGCAAGCTAGCAGAAGCTGGACTCCTCAACACAGGATTCCATTGATGATTAAATTAGCTTCGAAAAAAGTTCCAACAAAACCCACAATTCACAGAGTTTTAGACGCTTGATCTCACTTGTATTTCGTGAACATCCATATGTTTTCACGCAGTGGAAACTTTTCGAGATGATTAAATAATGTTTTGTTAGCCTTTGTGTTGCTAAGCTAATACGATAGCGCGACCCCAACGGAGGGCTTTTATGGATAAAAACGAGATTAAAGTGATTAAACGTAAATAATAATAATAATAAATATAGGTGCCTTAGTTTGCCTTTTCAAAAATGCAGTTTTCGGACGGAACTGTCAAAAATGCTATGCTAACTCAATCCTGACTGAAGTTATTTGTTTACACAACGCAGCTCAAAAAAGAACTGTAGACGGAATTTAGGAAATTGAAAATGTGGTAAAATGGCTTCATTTTCTTTATTTCAATTCAACAAGAAACACTTGTGAAAAGTGAACAAAATACAAAACAAGAAAATGTAACAATGAAATAACATTTAAAAAAAAAAGAAATGTGATGTTTTTATTCTCATTTTAGTTTAATCTGTATTTATCTTACATTCACCTTTTTTACCAAAACATGATATCAAAGGACTTTTAAAAATTAAATATGGTGGCAAAGAAACATTGGGAAAAAAAGAAAAGGTAATTAAAAGACAAAAATATTTAGCAATTAAATAGAAACTTTGCCATTATGAAAATAAGATCATTCATGTTTTTTGTTTTTATTTTATGTTAATAAACAAACTGTGGACAACACATGAACACTTGATATCAAAGGATGTTCTTTAATTAATTCTTATGGTCCAAAAACATACAGAGGTTGATCGAAAACTTTGGGAAATTGGCCGTACGTATAAGTGTGTGTGTGTGAATGGTTGTCTGTCTTTGTGTGCCCTGTGACAAACAGGCCTCCTGTCCAGGGTGTCCCCTGCCTTTCTCCCTATGATACTGGGATAGACTCCAGTCTCCCCGCGGCCCGACCCCGGGATAAAGCGGTAGACAATGGATGAATGAATGAATATGACAAATATGGATTTTAAGTTTTGAAAAAATAATGAAATGTTCAACAATATAAACGTTTTAATAAAAGGATCAATAGTTTCAACATTTAAAAAGTTAAATTCAACCGTTTAATATTCTGCTGGGACTGATATACCTTTATAGTATTAGCTGTCTGGACATTTTTCCTCTCAATTGCCGGAGTAACATCTTCTTAAAAGGTGTTTCAGGGAATGATCTGATGCTGAATGGAGGACTCAGCCAGATGTTGTAAGGACTGCTGCCACCTACTGCTGCCTCCGCTCACTCCCCGTCCTCGGACATGGAGGTGAGACCATATGAAAGAGGATCAATACTTTTGTCCTGGTCAGTCCGACCTCTGGTTTTTCCATTAGCTGGTGTTTTTGTGTCGGCGTGTGCGTCCCTCGACACTTTTTTGTTTTCATGTATGATCTCATCATGCTGTCACTGTGTTTGCATGCTGGTGCTGACCGCTGCAGCTGCCGGTGCTGACATCTGTCTCTGTCCTCCGGACAAATGGCATCTCTCTCTCTGTCCCGGTATCAGCCCCATCAGCACTCTCTGAGCTCCCGGGTCAGAACCCACGACCACACACACACACTCAGCATCAGATCTTATATCTCAAACTCGGCACTATTTTCCAAAAACCACATCCTGGACCACCAGGTGGATGAGGTGGTGCTGACACCGGGTCTGACGGGTCACAACAAAAAAAAAGGATTTGAAATGTTAGACGGTCTGATGTCAGCGCTTACAGTAAAACTTCATATTCATTCATTTCTTTCGTCGTCTGGCTGGAGTCGAACCCAAGAGGAGGTGAAGGACAGGAAGTGTCATCAGAATAAAACTCCAGTCACTCAGACGAGCTCCGTCATGAGACACTCGGAGTAGAGCATATTCATATAACTATGAAGGTAGATTTGTTATGTTTGTTATGTTAAAGAAATTAAAAAGGTTGTTTCAATTAAAATAATAATGTTTTCAATAGAAAAAAAGATGCTTCAATCATTGATAAAATATTTTCTATTTGATCAAAAGTTGCTTCAATAAAAAATGTCATTATATTTCGACAAAATGAAAAAAATATATATATATATATTCTGATAAAAAGAAAACGGTCTGAACGTGTTGAAGTTTTCTTTGATTAAAGTCATCTTTTATTTACTCATAATCTGGTCTGAATATTTGTGTCTTCATTATTTAAATACCAAAAAAGTTGATTCACTTTGGAAAAAAACAAACAATTTCTGTCTTGTTCACACGTTAATGGCAATAAAAATTGTTTTTATTCTGAATTAAATGAAGCAACTTTTTTTTTATTGAGTAATGAAACAAATCGTTCTTATATCGTTCATATATATTCAACTTCAGGAGTTTTTTGGAATAACAGAATTTGTTAAAAGAATTGCATTTTTTTTTTTTTAAAGGCACCGAATCATTGCATACTGCCACCAAGGAACTCATTTTGGATTGAACTGAAATCACAAGCAGACAACAAATTAAATATAACAACTTCCCTGATCCAGTGAATGTGTCGGCTCGTGGCAAAAAAAGTTAATTTTATTAAGACTAAGAATCAAACTGTTTTCAAAGATATAGCTTTGATGATCTTTACTAGAAAAGTCTGAATATCTAAGGGTTTGGGTGGATAAGCATGTTAGCAACAGCAGTTAGTAACTATACAAGTGAATTATAAACCTTAAATCCAGATGGAAATCCAGACTCACTAAAACTAAATCATCTGTTCCTTATGATCAACATCTCTTCATTTAAACAACCAAATAAAAATGTAGTTATTTAACTGAAAAGTTTTTTGCAAAGTCCTTTGAGTAGCACTTGTATGTATTACTTTCAATTCGGTCACATGACACATAACTGCACACTATTTAAATAAAATAAAAAATAAAAACTTAAAAGCAATCTTGCAGATGCACTATCCCGCCATTAGGGGTGCTATAAACACAATTAAAATACTATGGATTGGGCCTTTAACGTGACAGTTTGACACAAGCTAAAATAAAACTAACACAGAATTCTCATAGTTAAATAGTTGTTCCTTTGAGTTTGTCTTCTTAAAGTCGGCCACCAGCACATGTTCCCATGTTTAGTTTCAGCTGGTGGAACATTAGCAACCGTTGTTTGAGTTCAACACTATGGAAACAGCTCTTCTAGTATATTCCGTCATTTTTTTCCCCCCTTCTACATCCTTTTTTCCCCGCAACAATAAAAGCAGCCATCTGTCCGGCTCTCTCACGCCGCCCTGCACACACTACAAATCCGGTCACGGAGAGCGAACGCGAGCTAAATCATTCCCACCCTCCAGATCATTAAGGCTAATATTAGATGATGGAAAAGTGCTAAATATAAACGGGTGCTTCTGTCATTGGAACATAAATAGAAGCACTTTAAGAGAAGACGTTTATGAGTTTGTAAACACTCCTCTTCAGGCGGAGGAGTGTTTGGATGGTGAAGGACTGTTTTCTCACAGAGGTTTATATCTAAAGTAAGTTTGTAAATCATTTTTTTAACACATTAAAATTAAGTCATCGGTTCCATCCGTATAAACATTCAAAGGCGTTAAATCCTGCCCGAGATGATTAAGGAGTGATTGATGCTCCGATGTCTCCGGCACAGACTTGCCGCATACGCTCTGTTATCATTTTTCATGACGACTTCACACAGACCAGCTATTTCCATGGACTTGCTCCTGACACAGGATGACTTCATGTCTCATTATCTTGAAAACTCAAGTGCAGGGAGCATCTCGGATAACTTCAAAAAAATGTTCTGGTTATGAGTAGGAGACGGTTGAACATCAGGATCGACAAACTCTTCTTCGAGTCCGATATAGTTTCTTCGTCGTCATCTTTATTTTGACAAGGAGGTCATCCAGACTTTCCAGTGGCTCCTCTTTTCCACATCTCTCTAGGATGCAGGAGTCAGGTGGGTCTGCAGACATGAAGTAATGTGGCTGAGGCTGACTCACTCGCATCATCAGCCGTCAGCCCGGAGCCAGCGATGACACAAGCAAGACAACAACAACACACACACACACACACACACACACACACTTAGAGGATCTCAGGACACAGTGGAGGACAGACTCGGTGGAGCCGCCGCTCGTGGTTATTATCACCTTAAGATGAGACGACTGTTGAGAAACTCGAGCAGAGATGAGGTCAGATGCTGACAGTAAACAATGCACGCGTAACTACTTTATTATGAACATTAAATACATGTGACGGCACAAAGTCAAAACTATCTTAAATAGATGATTATGTCGTTGTTGTCTATTTTATAAACCAGTAAAAAATTAAAAATGAATGTAAAAGTGTACAAACATTAACAGAAGAATAGAACAACACCATGTTGTAATAAATAAAAATATAAATGGTCTTTACAAAACCAATAATAGGAAAATCCTTATTTTATTACTTTGTATTTAATTATTATTGTTTTTTGCTCACTTGAAAAGATGAGTCACTTATTTTTATTTATTTCGTATTATCCATCTAATTTTATTTATTCACTTTTATTTATTTCGTATTATCCATCTAATTTTATTTATTTATTTTTATTTATTTCGTATTATCCATCTAATTGTATTTAATTATTTTTATTTATTTCGTATTATCCATCTAATTTTATTTAATTAATTGTTTATGTATTTCTTATTATCCATCTAATTGTATTTATTTATTTTTATTTATTTCGTATTATCCATCTAATTGTATTTAATTATTTTTATTTATTTCGTATTATCCATCTAATTTTATTTAATTAATTGTTTATGTATTTCTTATTATCCATCTAATTGTATTTATTTATTTTCATGTATTTCATGTTATCCATCTAATTGTATTTATTTATTTTCATGTATTTCATATTATCCATCTAATTTTATGTATTTATTTTTTATTTATTTCATATTATCCATCTAATTGTATTTATTTATTTGTATTTATTTCGTATTATCCATCTAATTTTATTTTTTTATTTTTATGTATTTCATGTTATCCATCTAATTTTATTTTATTTTTATTTTTTTGTATTTCATGTTATCCATCTAATTTTATTTTTTTTTAATTTTTATGTATTTCTTATTATCCATCTAATTGTATTTATTTATTTTCATGTATTTCATATTATCCATCTAATTTTATGTATTGATTTTTTATTTATTTCATATTATCCATCTAATTGTATTTATTTATTTCGTATTATCCATCTAATTGTATTTAATTATTTGTATTTATTTCGTATTATCCATCTAATTTTATTTATTTATTTTTATGTATTTCATATTATCCATCTAATTGTATTTATTTATTTTTATTTATTTCGTATTATCCATCTAATTTTATTTATTTATTTTTATGTATTTCATGTTATCCATCTAATTTTATTTTTTTTATTTTTTTTGTATTTCTTATTATCCATCTAATTGTATTTATTTATTTTCATGTATTTCATATTATCCATCTAATTGTATGTATTTATTTTTTATTTATTTCATATTATCCATCTAATTGTATTTATTTATTTTTATTTATTTCGTATTATCCATCTAATTTTATTTATTTATTTTTATGTATTTCATGTTATCCATCTAATTTTTTATTTTTTTATTTTTATGTATTTCTTATTATCCATCTAATTGTATTTATTTATTTTCATGTATTTCATATTATCCATCTAATTTTATGTATTTATTTTTTATTTATTTCATATTATCCATCTAATTGTATTTATTTATTTTTATTTATTTCGTATTATCCATCTAATTTTATTTATTTATTTTTATGTATTTCATGTTATCCATCTAATTTTATTTTATTTTATTTTTATGGATTTCACATTATCCATCTAATTTTATGTATTTATTTGTATGTATTTCACATTATCCATCTAATTTTATTTTATTTATTTTTATGTATTTTATATTATCCATCTATTTATATTTATTAATTCATTTTATTCTGGACTGTCAACACCACAAAAGAATCCAGTTAAGAATAATAACAATAATGTGTTCTGATTCTGATTTTAATTTGATTGTACAAATCATCGGGTTTTTGCCTGATTTAAATCTGGATATTATGTTAATTCTAATCTTCGAAATATATAAAGATACACTTGTGACTACAGATTGTATTAAATTAGTTTCAATTGGCCTTCACTTTACATTTGCAATATAAACTTTATTTTAATGGACCTTTAATGTGTTAGTTACAACCAAAACGAGCAAATAAATGGTATATAATGATGTTGGGACTCGTAATAACATTACAAAAATTACATTTAAAAACATATTATTGTATCATTTAATTTTGTATTATCCCTGGTAAAACTTAACGACATTTTTAAATGGAATTTGAGTCCTTTTTCTTAGTAAGATGTACATTAATAATGATATTCCATCTTGCATTATTAAAAATGTTTTTTTTATTTAAAAAAAAGAAAAAGGTTTTGATAAAAGGTTCATTGCAGCAGATGCTCTCGCTCTCTGTCTCTAACTTTGGAGTGGATGTGGTGGAACGGGAACATATCGACCTGGGGACGGTTCAGTATCGATGAGTGGATAGGTTTCAGGAAGTGACCTTGTCCAGCTCAGATCTGACTGAATGAAGCAGATCTCACTTCCCCTCAGAGTGGATCCCTGGCACCAGAGTCCCGACGTCAACAGACCATATTATTGTCAGAGGTCAAAGTGCTCCGCTGTTTATTTTATGAAGGGAAAAGAAGAAGAAAAAGCTTCTGAGTAGAAATGTGACACGTTCATAAACACACCAACAGTTTCAGCCATTTAAGGCACTCTGGTTTCATCCCACAACCTTTAAACATAAAAAGTTGAATTTTGTAACTAAATGGTTTGTCTGTGTTTAAAAAAAAATATCCATAAACTTATTACGACTTATATGACTTAAACTATGCACTATTTCAAATATTATGTATTTATGCTATTTATAACATATGAGCACTATTTTTAATTTATTTATACTTTTATATACATTTATTATTATATGCAATATTCTAAACTGTATTTGTTTATTCTGTTCAACTATATTGCACTATTTTTAACTTATGAATATTTATATTTATACTTTTATATACATTTGTTATTATATTTAATATTTAAAACTTTATTTATTTATTCTGTTTTTACTATATTGCACTATTTTTAACTTATTAATATTTATATTTATACGTTTATATACATTCATTATTGTATGCTATATTTAAAGCGTTGTTTATTTATTCTGTTTATACTATATTGCATTATTTTTAGCTTATGAATATTTATATTTATACTTTTATATACATGTATTATTATATTCAATATTTAAAACTTAATTTATTTATTCTGTTTATACTATATTGCACTATTTTTAACTTAGTAATGTTTATATTTATACTTTTATATACATTTATTATTATATGCAATATTTTAAACTTTATTTATTTATTCTGTTTATACTATATTGCACTATTTATGACTTATTCATATTTATATTTATACTTTTTACATATGGATTCATTCTGCTTGGTTTTTAACGGTTGCCAAGCAACGAAATTTCGTTGCAAGTTTCACTGCTGCGTTTTCTGTGCAATGACAATCAAAATAAAATTACATTAACATCGATCGCTCGGATATCAACTGATATAAAACATTACCGCCATCTTGTGGACAATAAAGGAGACGCAATCAAGTCTGTCACCGATCACTTCCGCAAACCGCTCTCACCGCTCCTCCTATTGGTCAGTTAGTAAACACCGTAGAGCCCCATCAGCCAATCACATGGTTCTGCCTCCTGTTAACAGGGCCGCTATTGTCAATGTCCTCTGTGTCAACTGTTATTTATAGAGGATATAGCGCGACACGGAGGAGGGAGAGAAGGGGGGAGGGAGAAGGGGGGAGGGAGAGGTAGATGATGAGGGGAGGAAGAAGGGGAGGATCACGACCATACATCAGTGTGGCAGGCAGGGGATGACATGACCTTTTAATCGCAAACATAAGAGGTGAAATGAAATGAAAATGGTTTTGAAAATGGTCGTAAAGTACTCAAGCCATGATGCTTTTAGATGCATTTGTTGCACTGTCAGCATTTTTATTGAGTGTGCAAAAAAGCAAACCACCCAATAAACAAATAAAAATAAATTAAAGTATCCCTTTTAACAAATAAGATAATGGATCACGTTATATATATAGTTTTATTATTTGTTATTTGATTATCACTTGGATATATTGCCTGTAGTTTCCTCCCTGGTTGCTTATTATATATCATTTTTATTATCATTTTCTATCTCAATTAATCCAGATATGGTGTGCGATTCATTGATCTAAAGTTTTAAGAATACACAGGTACATATCCAGCAATGTGTGCAAGTGAAAACATAAAGCTCAGTTCCTCATGTCAGAGGACAGCTGGTCCCTGAGAACGAGAAAAGTGGTTTACGGTCCATAAATTTTATTTTGCTGGGCATTCATTGTCGCTGGCCCTGCTCAGGTCCACTAAGGTCAGCGCACATGAACGCCTTCCAACTAAGAAATACAGCATGAAGGAAACATTACTCCAGATTCATTTTTAAAAGCTTATTTCTTCCTGATGTCTTATGATGAAGAAAGCTATAGAAGGTTCACAGGTCCTGGTTCATTGGTAACCCAAGGCCAAACCATAACTCTACAGTTTATCATGCAGTCTTGTAAGAATAGTTCTCCTCGTGAAATATTTCCTATTCATATTGGTTTGTTGATTCAATGTTAAAGGGTCGTGTTTGACAGAAATGTATGTTACATCAAACACTAAAACTTGTTGTTGTTCATATATTTATCATTACTGCATGTATTATTGTGTTTATTATATAATTTTAATTTGTTTTTTGTAATTATTCTACTATAATTCATTTTCTTTTATTTGTTACTGTTGAATTATTATTTATATTTATTTGTTTTTTAGATTTCTTAATTGAACGTGTATTTATGTTTATAACATGTTGTTTATCATCTTTGTTTGTTTATATATATATATATATATATATATTTTAATTTATTTTGTGAACTGCCATGACAACAAATATTTCCTCAAAGTGTATCAATCAATGAAATATGTGTGACAGTATCAAAAGATGTTTTTTTTTATCAGGGTAAACACATACAATATATTCCACGGTTTTCTTTATAAAATAAAATAATTATTTTGGTCAATTCATCCTCAAATATGAACTGTTATGTTTTTATTTTGTCTCAAGTCTGAGACTGAAGTAGTAAAAATAAAGATTCAAGATCAATGATTTTAGAATATTCCTGTCATGATTGTACAAAGGTTTATTTTTGTATTATTATTATCATCATCAAAGACAGTTAGAAAAAAAACAAGAAATCTTTATAAGACGTTAATCGTATTTTTTTTATATATAATGTACTACATTTTGACAGGAATAACATGATGAAAAATGTTTCATTATTATAGTATTGTATCAATCTGATTGTTCTTTTTAAAAAACACCATCACTCCGCGCGTGGAACTGACGCTCAGACCAGAGTGGGTCGGGCGTGTGTGTGTGTGTTTGTGTGTGTTTACTTCCGGACTGTGCACAGTCTCGCAGCTCCGGCAGAGATCCAGGCTGTCAGCAGCACGGTAGCCACACACGGATTGATGACAGAGGTGACCGGGGTTGACGGGCGGTTTCCCAAAATCCTGCTGCCTCTCTCGGCGCCACCGCAGCCCGGGGCCGAGCCTCCTTCCTCCGCCGACCCGCTCATCAAAGTCATTCAAAGCCGAGATCCCGCTCCCTGACCCGAGCCAAACAAGGACGATCGCTCAAAGTTTAAGCGTTTTTGGATCCGACTCGTCCGGGAATCGAGCGGCGCACACGGAGGAGCAGCACCGGTGTGGTGAAGCGACGGGGGGCAGCAGGAGGGTGGTAGACACGGCAGCCCGAGCAGCGAGGGTGGTGGCCGGATAAAGTGAAGGGGGTCGCCCGCGGCTCCTGGTTGCCCAGCTAACGTTAGCCAGGGCTAGCTCCAGCCATGGACTGGTTAATGGGGTGAGTACCAGCTAGCTTCTCAACTATGACAGGTCAACTGCGCACTATTCCTGACGCTGACACAAATACCGAACCCCCTTTTTCGAGCTGACACCACTTCAGGTCACCCCCGAGTCATCCACCCACACACGCAAACATTCCCTTTTTTTTTTAAACACTTTGACATTTTTTAACACCGCTGTGGTTTCGCGTAGCATGTCCATTAGCTTAGCCTAGCTTAGCTTTGTTGCCAACCGTTTTCCACCTGCAACGGTTTCCCGAGGCGAATTTTTTTTGGGGGGGGGTTTCTCAGTGGTCGAGGGGTAACGGGTCGAACGTTGACCAAAACGACTTATAATATAATATAAATATTTTCTCGATGCTACGCCGGGAAGTTATTTTATAACAAGTGATGGCTCAGCTGGAATGCTAACGTTAGCATCATGTCAGTTTATTCCCTGTGCAAGGTGCGCCTTCTCTGGGCTCCTGTGTGCAAACTGTCGTAAACCGCCTTGAAATCGATGAAACCTAACTTGACTCATAAAGTAAATACATATCATCAATTGAGCAATATTTTTCAAATAACATTTGAGTAAAATATGTTCATATTTGGTCAGCTTTGAGTGTTCCAAAGTTGACAAAAATATTCGATTGTGCTACATCGTAAAGATGGCCAGGATTAAATGTATGGTGACAGTAGTTTGATTTAAGAGCTGATATATAGCTATTTTTTAATGGTTTATCGATTATTAGCAAACTGATTGAGGTCTTGCATCTATAGCTATTCCATCTGTCCTGCCAAAAACTGTGCCTTTAGGCATTTTAATGTTTTAATTCCTTCTGTTTTCACATTATACTCACAGGTACTCGATGGTTTTTTGATGGCAAATGCTGGTCGAATAAATATTTGTATTATTATTCATGTATTTCTACCATGAGATGCACATAACGACTCCATGCATCTTAAAGATGACTTGGTTCTCCATAACATTTTAACATGTTGAATAGCATTTAGCAGAAGGAATACTTTTCTGATTGTATTATGTATTTCGTCAAGTGAAAGCTGGTTGAATATAAGAAATGCTATGAGTGTAACCTGGATCCTGACCCATTTTTGTGATTATTTCAAAGCATCCTTTCAACAAAAGCAAGCTAATGTACTTGTTTATTGAATGCTGCGAAATGTCAGTAAACAGCAGAGCAACACAGAAGATCCATTGGTAATTGGCATTAGATCCTCCTGAGGGATCAATAACGTTTTACCTTACCTTACCTTACCTTAGATCAACAATTAAACACAAGGTTAGTTAAACTAAGCTTACCGTGTGAGGTTCTGAATCTAGATGACACAATGCATTTTTCTGTGAAGTCACAAGGTTCATACCCACACATTTTGTAAAAACGTCCCTGTGTTTAGCTTTGATAGTTTATGTAATGTAGTGTAACTTAACTAGTAAACCAAGTATCGTCCGAGTTGAAGGCCAGGATTAACCATTAACATGATCCAAGCACACAAACTAAATGTTAAAGGTGCTTGATTCTTTTTCTTTGTGTTTCGTAATACAGAGTGAACACATTTTTTAGGAACTATTGTGAATATGGTCTTTACAATAATCATGTCTCATTATACTGTTTCACAACAGCCGGTGAGGTGTCACACTTTTTTTTTCTGTTGTTGCTACTGTTGTCTGTTTATCAGGTTAGCTGGGTGCAGCCCAGGGTGGAGACCAGCTGTCTGGATTGTTTCTGCAGCCATGTGATATTTTAGCTGTGTAATACTCCAGTCTCTAGACGCACATAGACACAGTGTAGCTATAAACCAACTTCAATTCAACTTTTTTTTCCCGTCAAGAATGGATTCAGCAAATATCGTAATCACTTATTGAATGCCTGAATTGAAGTGTCGATGGCATGTTTGTTTTCTCTAGTATGCAAACTGGAGTGGGAGCAATTTGTGTTGCCTTGTGGGTAGTGACATCATCCAGAAGTTAAAGATCTCAAAGTCATGTGTGAAGAAGAGATTAGTGTGTTGCCAATAAAAGTTGAAGGCCGTGACAATGTGGCGTGCAAAAAGCAGAGAATGGTAATTTGCTCTTCCCATAAATACCGACCTTTAGCTCGACAAATAAGCTACTATTTCAGCAAAATATGTTAAGTTTGTTTAAAAAGAGCCGTTTGTTCAGAACAAACATGAAAACAAAAACGCCTCAGAAGGATTTCCGTAAAAAGTGGTTGAAACAGATTCACCTCAAATGTTTGTAAGAGTTTATGTTGCAGAAAGTTTGACATTTTTATCCTTTTTTCTTTTTTCCTGTTATGGCAGAACTGGTTAGCTCGATGATCTGTCAGTACAACAACACCCACTCCCTTGGTGCTGAAAACACACATAACATTAAAAGATTCACTGAATCTGCTGTTGGCCCCAAACTATAATTCAATCTTTGTGTAGCAAAATACACAAGACAAATGGATGTGTTTATGTAAGTCATACTGTCTTTTGTGTTCAGATATTGAGAGAGTATGTTAAGCTTGTGACTAGCAGACGTATAATACTGCTTTATAAATGTCTAAATCGAGGATGTTACACGTTGTGTCATCGTCATCGTCCACGCTGATGCACGGCGTCAAGTTTCAGTCCCCACAGTGTGACGACACGGTTACAGCAGCGTATGACCTCATTTTTCCCCGTTTCAAAAGCAGACAGGATGTCGAATCAACAACATTGATGTGCCTAAATGTGCCCTTTTTTCTCCCGCTCGGTGAATTGACAGAGTGTGACAGATGTTTAATCCCTCTGCTTTTGAGTGATGGATGGGACGTAGATGAGCGGAATAGAAACCTACAGGGTTTTGCGTGCAGTAAGCCAAAGCAAGAACAAGTCTAATGTACACTTAACCGTGATTTAATGAGATACAGACGCCGCCGCGTCGATATATCCTGTGGAGCCGCTCGAACGTAATGGATGTATAAGAAGAAGAAGATTCCAGGAGCTCATCTTGTTTATCCACAGTCGACTCTCAATTGTCCTAACGCCGGTGATATCGCATACACAAGCATGTAAACAAAAGATTTACACGGATACATTAAGCCTTTTAGCTCATTGTTCAAGCAATCCCATTAATTTGTTGTTAAACGGTGAAATCACGTTTGTTGGGGATAAAGTGAGTTTTTTAGAAGTAAGCAGGAAGTTCTTGAAATTATATGTATACGTATTAATGTTGTTTTTTTAAATACGTTTGATCATTATACGTCTTTTATAAGTACAACACCTACAATAGGATTGTGTCATTCTAAAGCCATATTGTGAGGGACTTCCTGAGAACCCCCCCCCCCCATGCTTTTAAATGGGCTTTTACCAGGGATTTCACAACCAAGCAACCTTGTCCTTGTATTACCTCTCTTCCTTGTTTCCACCTACAGCACAGGCACACCAGATACACGCACAACTACACAGTCCAGGTGGCCATTACCGCTGCTTGCACCACGACTGCACTTCTTATAATGGGCAGAGACAGATAAGCCAGCGTCATCTCGATATGTGCACCTGCTCAAGAGCAGAATTCGAACCCGCTGTGTCATGCTGCCCAGATTACAACCTGAGAATGCATAACAAACTTCTTCATTTCCTCTTCTGGAAAGTCTCCATTTTGTACCAATTTTGATTTGCAAATAAAGTATTAACGACGGCTTTTTATAGCTTAAGTGATGCACAATAAAAACATGAAATTCAGCTAATGATTTAAGCTTTGGTTTAATGTCTTTTCAAATGACAACTGAACGCGTCTCAGAGCTATTTTGTAGTCGGATTTACAGCACCTGGCACTGGTCCTGCCGTTCGTACTCTGCAAAGAGCAGAGTGTTTTTTTTAACGACCACGTAAGGCGGCCAACATCTTAAGGTAAAAATAACGCTCTGTGTTTAACAAGCCTATTGTGTTGCGAGCGGAAGATGGGTTTCGGGGAAAATCCCTACTTTGTGGACTTGATATAAAAGAAGAAGTGACATCCTGTGTCGAACAAAGACGCACAGGAATAGCTTATTCCTATTCTAATAACAATTCAAGCTCTTTGTAGATGTTTCCCACTCGGTTTATTAGCGTACGTGTAAAAATACATTTCTTCCGTATATATAATATAAAATATAATTTGGTGCATTAGTCCTATTTAAGATGAATTATCTGAAGAAAAGTTATTGGTTTTATGTGCAAAAGTTGGTGAAAAGTTTTTGTTTTAGAAGCTTCTCTTTATTTTTTTTGTCAGAGGGTGATAAACAAATTAAATAAGAATTATTTTTATAGTATTCACCAAAAAATATTTTGTAATCTTACATTCTGAGATTTGTTTAAAAAATGGAATGTTGGATTTGCTATGCAGTGTACTACACTTTGCTGTTGCCTGGATGGGGATAATTCTGTGGAAATTGACATACTTTAAACGTTAGTTTTTAAAGCTGTTTTTTGTGTCGCTGTTTCATATCTAGTTCAACTCTTTATTCGTCTGATGTGCTCTATGTCGGGGTTTGAACTGTGGTGAAATTGCAAAAAGTGGTACTTGGTCTCTTCCAATGACTGTTCAGAATCATAAACATTTATTGCCAGTGTTGTAGACACAAAATGGGATTTTTTTATGGTGCCAGTACAGAATAAAAGAATGACATTAGATTACACACAAAATAAGCAATAGAAAAACAGAACCAAGCACCAAGGCAGCCATTCTGGCCGTCAAACCGAAATATATTGCTGATGAAAAGAGACAGGTGTTATCTAGAGCTTAAACTACAGACTGGAAATCTTATCCTCCATGTAAAACATGTTTTTAGCTCTGCCTTCCTTGAGGTCAGTACTAGTCCTTCTTCTTCGTAATCCTTGCACTGTCAAGACTTGTTGAGTCTGTTGGCACCTCCCAAAGGGTCTTCCAGCCCTCCTCTAACTAACCAACCATGTCTATGTTTAACTGGATGAGTGGGTTTCTCTCCATCTGCATGTCTTCGCTTTTCTCCTTCCCTTTAAGTCTGCGACCCCGATCCCTGCAGACGCTGATGCGCTCAGACGTTTGCGTGCTTGTCTGGACTGCTCGCTTAAACATGGCCGCTCCGGTTCAAATGTTGCACACGAACGCTTCTATGAGGCTATGATGCATAACGGAGATTCAAGTGGTACTTGCTTGGTGTTATAACATCTTTAACTTGGTCTGGTCTTCATCTCCTTAATTTTAATTCCCAATTACCAAAAATATTTTGACTAATCTATTTTGTAAATGCTGATGCTGTAGCTACGAATTCATCAAAATCTTCTTTTTTTTTTTAAACGCTTTGTCTGTGTGTTGTGTTTCATTGTTCGATGTTTCGCATCTTACTTTTGATGCCGTCTGCTGCCCCTCGTGTCTTGAGTTATTTCGGGAAGAGAGTAACTGAATATACCCAGTAGCTCATCGCAGCGGAAACGTCAGAAGCCACGGTTAAGACTCAGCTGTCATAGATAAACTTACAGATGACTGCAGGTAACGGAGAAGGACAGACGGCCAGTGGCAACGGTTGCATGTTGAATACACTACATTTGTTTGTCTTCTTAAATGCCAGGCTGAAACTGTCACAAGTAAGATGGTGAATTCAGATTGCCTGCCGTAAGGTGAATTTATCGGAATTGAAACCGATCAAACCTGCTTCTCTGACTCCTCGGATGCGTCCTGGCACGTTCACTACATTACTAACCTGCTCAATGTCTTCACATGAACCACACGATTTTAAATATTGACAGTGCAACGGCTGATCTCGGTTTGGCTCTGACATTTCAAGAGAAAATATTGAATCATTTTGAACTTATTTGGCTGAAAAAACAGAAGCGAAGAGAAGAACAAAGCTGGATTATGAGCTGCTTTTACTTTTTTGAATCACTATTTTACTCTTTTACATCACATTGTGATTCACACACGTGCACAGCTTCAGTGGCCACGGCAGCCATAGGCGTAATGGCAGATATTGCACTGTCGAATGGAATCATATCCAAGGGCCGCATATTGGTTTTTTATCAGTCTTCAGAAGATCATCTAAAATAAGCTCTAAACCCTGGAGCTTGGTGTAATGATCTACACAAAAGGCTATTCATGCAATTTTTTGCAGTTTTATCCTAGCTACCATGTTACATTTCCCTTTCTTATCCCTGGTTATTTCAAGCTTTTAGGGAAATTAAACCTCAATAGTTGTGTTAATGATGAGAAAATAAGATGGTAGGATAGGATTAATGGAATAGAAATACCTAACAAACGCTGTAAAATATATATTTTATTTTCCCTAAAGGGACCTTTAGTTACAACCTCAACCTTTTGCCTGAATCTGGACAATGAAGTAATGCCACAAAGAAGGATGTGATATGAAGATTAACTAGAAGGACTCACTTAGATTAAGAACAAGAAAGTGAAGGAGATTTAACGGCACATCTCGGTGATGAAGAGAAATCAAGTAGTTTGAGCCAGTTATCTTGGAAGACGGGGACCCTTGATGATCTTTGTTGTCTTTTTTTAGAGTCAACAATTCCTACTTGTATTTGTGAATGAAGAGTCATCTTTTGACTTGGTTTATTTCTTCTCTTGTTTGGCTTGAGGCGAGCTCCGGCTCAATTCAGCGGGTGGTCTGCAAGTGTGTGTGTGTCTCTGAGCTCCAGCTAAAGGTTTGTCCTTGATGGCTAAAGATCAGCCTGGTCTGCAATGTAATTGGATTAGATATCTTTGCGTTGCGTCGCTCGAAGTGAGCAGAGGAATCGCACACTTCCCTCGCATCCCCGCAGGCTCATTTTCAAGGCTTTAGTTTACACCTTCTTCAACTCCTCATAGAGATGTTCTTCCAGCAACAACACACTTTTGCCGTTGCTTATTATTCCCACACACCTTTACCATCATGTGTTAATTAAGTACAGTATAGACTGGTTGAACCTTCATCGCTTAGAGGTCGAGGGCTACAGTTTTGGATGTGTTTTCAGAAATGCACGGCTTAAATCTGATGTAGCCATTGTTTTGTGTAAACAAGCTTAATTATAAATAATCATTTATATCTTAGCTACTTGTCTAACATTAGTGCAAATGTAATCTATCTGCTACTGAGTGGAAAATGATTAAGTTATGTTAAAAATGTGCTTTGACATCCTGCTGAATACACTAAATAGAAAAGACAAGACTCTCACAGAAGGAAGTCAAGAGTCCTTGACCTTATTTCATTGTGTACTTCCTGTTCAGCAGTTTTACATGGGAAGTCAACAGTGATTTGATGGCTGTTATGTGTCTGGGGATTGCTTTACAACCCAAGTTATTATGACACACTATAATGAAAAAGAAAATCGAAATCAGGGTCTCAAACTCAACTGGCTGCAGGCAACATTAAGAACCATGTTTTTAATATTTATTCAAATTTAACTTGAAAAGTTTATAAAGGCAAGATAAATATTACAGATGGACAAAATGAAATGTCGGATGATTTTCTGGGTAAAGACGTTTGAATCATTGAACTATTACAACTGTTAGAAATAAGATAATCCTCAAAAGTTAAGTGGTCCTGCCTCTTTTAATTTTTTTATTAAAGTTCAAATCCAGACACGGATCCGGGTGTGGCAACGTGTGATGCTCGAGGTTTGCTTAACAGGTTTCGACAAGAGGCTGTTTTTGAATACAGGGCGTCTTATTAAGCAATGAGAAACACCTATTTTCCCACCACTTTTCACACTTTTTAAATCGGCTGTTAAATTCCTGACAGACAGTTATTTCAGGCAGAAGAATTAGAGACGATAAAGCGAACACCAGCAGCCATATTTTTCATACACGTTTGCTGTGCCATATGGTTGCATATTGTCTGTAGATCTTTGAAATCAGCCTCCTGGCACCATCTGAACAAAGGGAAGACATGAAGGGGGTTGGACCGATAAATTATGTGCAGAATCTGACATTTTATAGTCACAAAATACAGTTTTGTTTTATTTTAATTCATGGGATCGAAATCTCACAATATATTGACCATGCACAGAATGATGTCATAGGACGCCTCTTCATTTAAAAGTATTGATGACCTCGTGTTTATGTCTGGATTCGGATGTGTCAACATAACCCCCCCCGGTCATTCTGGGTCTGTAGCACATGTGTGAAACTCATGACATGTGACCCGTCAAGTCATTTTGTCTGGCCCTGAGCGCTTAAAATACATGCAAATTGGATCAAAAATAATTCAATACTGAATAAACATGCACCACAAACAAGATGGTGGTCCAGACAGTTTTCCAGTGTTGACAGTCAGTTTTGAAGATTATAAAACACAGTTTGCAGAAAGACAGGAGGCTGATCTGTAGATTTCCACCTAACAATGCACAAAACACTTTAACCGTCATCGATTACATTGTTAAAGATTATTTGGAAAATGTTTTATTCAAGTGGCTAAACTCGGCCAAGGATGTGAAACTCTACGAGGTCAGCTGAGAGGAGGAGGATGGAGATGTTTTCAAAGGGAGAGTTTCATTTGGAATGAGTCTTAAGAGGTTTGGGGTCATTTGATTTCCGCCGGGTGGGTTCACGTTACTGCAGGGGAGCTATTCTATCTATTCTATTCTATTCTGTGGTGGGGAAGAGATACTTACACTGGACACTCTGTAACAACACGGGCAGCACAACAGGGGTGTTTGACCCCTATAAAGCATCCGATGTTCCCTTTGAGTTTGTGTGTGTGTCCGCAAGTGTGTAAACAAAGATAAGTCTGACTGACGGAAGGCTTACAAACTCAGGACACACTTTATCCGTGTACTGTCTTTTCACACACACTCTAGCAGTGCACCTTGAAGCCAGTGTGTCCATGTTCTTGACTGTAAGACACAATGAACCTACTAAATGTGACTTTACTGTATATGCTAGCTAAGTTAGCTATAATAAACTCTGTTATAATGGAGACAAGTTAGCTCATGAATTTAAGTGATTCTTGGGCTTTGTTCTCATATGGAAATGTTAAGAAACTGAGGCCATTGATATGATCATAGCTGCCAAACCCTGGTCCGCATGTCGTACATGGTCCACTAGGCAATACCATTTGACTGCTAGAGCTGGTCATATACATGATTGGATTCTATTTTGTTCATGGCACATTGTCGTGCTGATGTAGATAAATCGTTCATGCAGAAAATCAGATTTAGTGATCAGGTATCTAGCTGGAACATGGAGTGGTCAACAAACTGTGCTAAAATTAAATTGTCTTCATGCACTTTGTCTTGCTATTATTATTATTATTATTATTAGTTCATTGGTTTGTCATTATTTAATTTATAAGTGTGTTTTTAGCCAATGAAAATTTAAATAAATAAATTTAAATGTTAAAGAAGGCTGCATATTAAGAAATGATTACAACATATTTACATTTAGAAAAGGAGGAATGTAATAGGTGTGTTTATTTATTTTTTTCATTTTAATTTCAATTTTGCATGGGTGCATTATTAATTGATCTAATATTTACAAGTCCCTTGTGGTTTTGAACAACGTTAAAAAAAAAAGAAATTGAAGTTTTCCTGTGTTAAAATTGGTAAATTCTAAATTCTCTAAATGGATCAAAATATAATTAATTTGTAAAAATGATCAATGTTTTTATTTCTCATTTGTCCTCTTTTAACATATATTGAAATTACTTGTATTACTTACCATATCGACAAGACATGTTTGATCCCTACCTCTTTAAGAAAATGTATTGAGGATATTTGAATAAATTAGCAATAAAATGAAAAGGTATACAATACAATTATTTATGAAATTGAGCCGTGACTCCTGGCATGTCACTGCTTTACTTGTGGACCTGTATTGTGCTTCAGGTCAGACTGGATACTTTGTCTTGCAGTTTTTAGAAGTGCGACACGAGCATGTGACTTGGCTGAAGTGAAAGTAAAAAGTCTTTGCTGTGGTCAGGTTCTGTGAGGAGCAAACTTTTTTCATCAATAACTGAAAGTGTGGTCGACGTTATTTCCCTGCCGTTTTCGGGAAATTAGTTCAGAACTAGCAAAAATGTTGAACTATACACACTTACCAATCTTTCACTTCAATGCTATCTTGAAGAAAATGTCATCGTGACCTTCTTGACTTCTGCAGACATGCGGTTAATCTGTAGATCTGGATAAGTCTGTGCGAGTACATCTTGATCGAGAGACGTTCATGACTTCTGGTATGACTAAGCGATAGAAAGAGACTGACATTTCCCCATATCCGTTTTTTCACTGCGAGAAGAACACTGGGTCAGGGGGTTTGCTTCTGCTCTGCTGGTTTAATCGTTTGCGTCTTCATTCAAATAGCAACTGCTGTGGTGGATGTTTGTGCTTGATATTTGATCTTGTGTGACAGTCTTTGGAACTCATGGCCCAGGGGTCAAAACGGAAACGCCAAGTCATTTTTATGTGGCCCACAGATAAACGTCAATGCAGGTGAATGAGAAAAGAGGCCAGTGTTTAAAATGAATAAAATAAAAACTGTACAAAAGCCTCCAAAAACTAAAGATTTGATATGAAGTTTTTGGTGAAGGAGGACAAACAAAGCGATAACTAATTTAGCTGCCATGAAACCAATGTTTTTTAATCTGTTTTTATCTTTTTTTTTTATTAAGATAAACCCCTCTGTAGTTAAGATGTTATAATATTAATAAACTCTTCCACAGACCCTCACAATCGTCTCTTTTATCAACACACATTCCCCACCCTGCGACCGTAACCTGCGCCTTTCCTCTTCATTGTTCAGCCTCTCATTTAGGCCTAGTGTGCTGCACGAGTCTGCAGGAAGTCTCTGTCTGTCGCTGAAGAGATGCACAAACATAGGAAGTGCTCCTGCTGATGAATACATCTGAGCTTGCTTTTTTTTTTTTTTTTTACTCAGCTGAAAGTATCTTAAAGGTCAGCGAGTCTTCATAACGCTGGCTGCACGAGGTTTGATAACACTTGCTCAAAGTTAAAGCTGTTGCATAACAAGTGTGAGGTGAACAGCATTGCAGCTTGTGCACATGCAATGAGGTGATAACATACCGGGTTGATGATATTTCTACCATTAATTTAAGGTTATTACAGGCTTTTTCTATATGATCCAGAGGGTTAAAGTAAGTTAAATGGTTATTAATTAAATATGATGTGTAGGTGCTTATGAATTTTGACCCGGTTTGTGACATGGTATGATAATCCTGTTTAATGATGATTGGGGTCATATGACACAAAGTCATCACAGCGATGGGTTAAAAAGATGCAATTATTTTTTTCTCATTGTCTAAAAACCTTGATATTTCTAAAAAATTATATTTTAGTTATTGCTCGACAATATCATGTATGCTTAATGATTTATTTTTTTTATTCAAATTCACATGCTGTTTTGTTTTTTATCGCCGCCTCTGTGATTTAAAATTTGCGAAAGGCTAGGCTTAAAATAAAAGCGCATTTAAAAGTTGTTAAAACAAATGTGGCAATCTATTCTATGTAGCCAGTTTTATTTATATTCTTGCACTCTAATTTATCTGGTATTTTTAATTGTTTTGTTTTATTGCCCATTGCAGGTCTGTTGCACAGTGCTATATATTTTTTTTATTTTTTTTAAACTAAACAAATATATTTTATTCAGATTATATACTTCATTCATTTCATCATAATATTCAGTCCAGGCCTACAGGAAAGGAGTGTTGCATGTTGATTATATGTTTTGTTGGTTATAATAAATAATAACTAGTATGTATGTATAGTATTACACATTTTCCCCCACAGATTGTTCAACACTATTATATACAAACCATTGTGTAGTTTCTCGACCTAATACTTTTTAAATTAATTTGATCGATAGAATTTATATAATCAATATTGGTGAAAATGTTCCTTCACTCAGTTTCTACTCGCCCTCATGTCGACTAAGGGTTGGGATTATTTTCAGAGCAATCTGTTCCTTTTTAGAGTTATAGACAAGAATGTGCATCAACATGAGCGTGAGCAGAAGATGAGTGAAGTTTGAATTTTGGGTGAACTAACCCTTGAATATTTCATAGGCATCGACCAGGACTGTTTTCAAACTTGTGCAGCGGATTGCTGGGAAAAATGGATTCACACTCAAAATCTCACCTTTCAGAGTGTGTGGTCGGTGATATCGATTTCTGCAGGTCATTTGAGTTTCCTGTTTTGCAAGAGAATGCATGATTCAGGAGTTGGTAGAGGGGGTTGTAAAGGTAGAAATTGTGAATGGATATGAGGATGAATGGTGCACTGTAAGGAGGGGTGGGGGGGCAGTAATCCTGAAATAAGAGCATGTTGTTGTATAATCATGGTTTGCGGGCCTTGCCAGTTTTGCATCAGACTCTGTAGGCTCTTTCAGACGAGATGTCACGTGACTGCATCAAGTGGTTTGCAGTATTGAACTGGCAATACCAGCACCAGCCAGAGACGGACCGAGTGATCGATGCACGTCTTCTTGTGTTGGCCAGAGTGTGGATTATGATGTGTTAAGTGGATTCTGAGTTTATTCCCATTTGGTTGTAAGTGCATCACAAAATGATTTTCATTTCAAAAACTATAAAAGCATAGATTTCCTACATTTACAGCATATTTATTACCTCAAAGTCCATTTCAGATATAGATCATTATATAATGTAACTGTTATAATGGATGCTGGTTTCAAGTAGCATTTGCTAAAATTCAGTGAAAGATCACTTGTCCATTCCAGGGCAAGCGCACCACAATTTTCCACTTCACCACAAACTATCATCTGCTCTCTTTAGGACCGTAAACTTTTCCCATCAACATCAAGAGTTGATGTTTCCCCCCCTCCTTCTTTACATGCTCTCAATACCTCACACATACTATCCATACCAGCCATGACTGAGAAATGGACATCTTTCCCTGTGTTGACAACCGTGTCATTTTCTACATTTTTAGAGATCTTTTGCACCCTCATCATGCTTCTGTTTTTTTTCTACTGTGTAAAAAAAAAGAAGAAAGAAGCAATATTACCAGTAACCAGTAGGGGGCGGCATGGCTTTACAAATGTATTCCCGCAGTCCGTGTACAAGTAAATTATTGTAAAGCAACTAAACTTTTCATATCTTTAAAGGGTTATTTTATCGCAAAACTTTTATTTAAACTCGGTTGTCTAAAGAT
The DNA here is from genome assembly GCF_982586985.1 of Callionymus lyra. NCBI lineage: Eukaryota > Metazoa > Chordata > Actinopteri > Syngnathiformes > Callionymidae > Callionymus > Callionymus lyra. The sequence continues at coordinate 10,150,368 of NC_141825.1, read as the reverse complement.
TATTTGGCCTTGAAGAGAATAAATTGGCATATTACAACATATTAACTCGGAAACAAACCAAAAAATATAAGATTTATATGTTTTTATTAAATGATCTGAGCTGGGTTTATGCTAGTTTGTGATTTAGTTATGATACTTTCAGAGTTATTTTTTTCTGACGATTTGCATCAAACCAAATGCATGCAGAAGATGGACTTCTTAAGGCGACAGAGACTTAGATACACAAAGACAAATTTATTAATACTTGGCTTCTGCCTTTAATCCTAGAATCAAGCATTAAAAGATTGCTGGGATATCCTCGTTTGTTTAATAACTGACTTTCAAACGTATTTTCTTCAACAGTGACTTTGCACAAACCTTTAAAAGTCCAGTTCAATATTCCTTCTTTACAATTTCCTGAAATATCCCTTAGCTTTACATTCTTTAGATACCTCTGCAGCAGAGGACGTATAGGCAATGTATCTTCTCATTTCCTCAGCTGGAGTGTATATTGAAACTGGACCTGTCTAGATATATACGACAACGGTAAAGGTCGATGCACGGACCAGAAATATACTGACGCAACATTTGCCTCCTGGCCTCAGAAGATGGAGTCGGAGGGGAACTCAATCTTTTTCCCAGTGAGATACTTCTTTGAAAATATTTTATGACAAAAGGTCAGAGTTGAGCTGTGCAGCCATATGGAGAGACAGATTAAGCGGGAGCTCAATTTAGGCCTAAACTTCTAATGACTGACTCTCACTGCAGGGAAATCTGTACGTGAATAGCCGACTTTTTAAGCCCATGGCGTCTCCTGGCCTGGCTGTACACGTCTATATACAGTATATAGACCCTTTCATACAGCACTTTTTTTAGACCCCTTTTCACACATGCTTACAACCGTGTTCAGTGTGTGTGTGTTTGTTTTCGCTTGTCAAGTAAAATTGAGTTGAGGTTCTTGGTGGTTTTTTTTGGTGCCCAGTGTGTTTGCTCAGTATTGCATAACAAATAAATGTTTCTGGGGATCATGAGGCCAACATTACCAGATGAGAGAAGGGAAGGTCGGATGTGAAAGGGTATGTTTTCCGTCACTCTCACCTCATTCCCAAGGATCTTGGCCAACAGAGATACACGGTGTTCCTTAAAAGCTTGCTTCTACTCACGTAGATGGACTCAAATTGTCGACTTGGCTTATTCACAGAAGTGTATAAATGAGCATGTGTTTTTGTCTGCCCGTGTGTTTGTGTGTGCTCTGCGGTGCGGCTCGTTGCCATGTATTCCTGGAAAGTCTGTGAGAGTGTAGGGGGAACATGTTCGTTCCACTGTGGACCGTTCAATGCCAAGAATCCAAAACAAGAATCAACAGATAACATATTAATGATTAAATGATATTATCAATTATTATTAAGTGTCATAACTGCCTGGTTTAAATGGAAAGCTTTTTGTAAATGCTGTTTATGCTCAGTGTTAATTGGATTTCAAACAAAGATGTAACAAGATTACAAGCAAAGACTGCAAGCAATTTCAAGGGTATACAAAGTGACAACTAGGGTGTGTATCGGCAATAATGTGGCGTTACGATGCGTATTACGATACAGGGACAACTACGCGATACTGTACGAACAAGGATATGTTTGTGTTATTGCCTGAGTACTTGACTTTGGTGTGGACTTTTGACGAAGTAACTATTTTCATTTGTTTTCAAACCAAAATGTGTCCAAACACCAGCTTTAAAAGCTGCTAGACTCAACTGTATCCTCTCGTCCTCAGTCATCTCCGGGATCTCGCTGGACTTCATTGTTCCTTTAGCTGCGGAGGATGTAATTAATGACTGTTGCCATCTAGCAGGCGGAATTTGAATTGCAAGACAAAAATTAACAAACACTGAATATTTGCATTTTAATTGTAAGACAAAAGAAATACAAGTCTTTTAATAAGTAAGTCATTTTTTTTTAAAGTAATTTTATTCTGCTTTAATTTGTGTGAGACAGGGTGTGTGAGGGACTTTGTCCAGGCGAGTTGTATTGCACTCGGGCGAGCTCCAACATGTCATTGCCAAAAGTATTTCCTTCTGGTTTGCAATATAGTTTAATGATGAAAAGTCTTCAGAACTTCATCATGACAACGTTTTTTAGAATGTGGTCTTTCCATCAACACTTAATGTGATGTTTGAATTTGGTACCTTTTCAATAATCAGCGTAACCAGGTTAATGTTACAATGTTTACAGAAGATTCTTCTATTTCTATCTCAAATCAACCAGAAAATCTGTTTTCAAAACCCTTGGATATGTGCAAAATTGAAATGGCATAAAAAAAAAAACTATAAACCGATATACATACGTTTAAAAAAACAACAACTCAAATGTTCCTTGAGTTATATGATTCCATGATTGGATTTATCAACGTTTCTATACTGGAATGTATTTTAATGTATTTTTTAACTACTGGCTCTCAATGTACCAATCTGGCCTCTTAAGCCCACCAAAAACAACAACACATAATTTCACCCTGTATTAATACCAGGAGAACATAAAACATTCGCTTTTACAATGGAACCCTTTTTTTGTCCACAGTTTTCATCGCCCCTATATTGTTGAATCCACAAAGTTACTTCGTCCAGTGGTCCTCGCATCCCTCACCTCCTCCCTGTCGTTGCTGTTGTGTAACTCTGCAGTGACTGATGCCGTTGATCAGCACTTCTGCTGCCAGGATGCTCTCATTGTAATAAATGAGCCTGTAGCCACCGATACTGACTCTTGAGTGCTCTGTGGGAGCAGAGGAATCACTCTCTGCACTACACGCCCTCGATGTAGTGCAGAACAACTCAGAAAAAGCCTCAGCCGTGGCAATGATTTATCATAAAGATCCTTTTTTAATGATGACTTTATCTACTGGAGCATTTATTTCTGTATAATTAAACAGTATCCTTGAGGTTTTTTTCTTATTTAATAACCCAACAATCGTGAGCTGCTATTTTCTGTATGAATTTCTCAGAATTTTTTATTTTAACACCACTAACTGATCTTAATCAATTTTTTTACTTTACCAAACAAGTGATCTAAGTCACGCCACCAGTAGAATCTCATTTTCTCCTCCCTGAAGGCATATTCTGAGAGGTGAGAAAAAAAAAGTATTCCTAAGAGTCATTCCAAAGTCATGTCACTTTGTGTCTGCCCTCGACCCACAACATTCCGCCACCTTATTTGGTCATTACTCTGTGTACTTGTCAGAATGGAAGCTCACTGTGTGCAGTTAAAGAAAACGCCCTAAAAAATAATAAATCGGATTAAATGAGATGGAAAATGAATGATGTTGTAATCGACCGAATCTGGTTGTTGGGCTTGATGGTGAAATCATGGCCACATCTGATATTAAATCACTCTATTGCATACGCTCATTGTTTTTTATAGACAAACACTGTAAATGTTAAGGTAGGTTTAATCAAATGTAACATTTTGAGGTAAAAATAAAATGAAAACTTTTAAACCATTTCAAAGGATTTTTATTATGTCTTCTTATCTCTAGCGCTTCCATCCCTTGTAACTACTGTACATTAATGTCATGATGGTTTTATGTCGCTTGTGGATTCGTTAGTGAATCTGTTTAATATGTGATGGAGAAGAAAAGTTCTGGCGTTGAGTCCATCGCTCTCCGGGTAGTAATGGAGCTTCTATTCTGAGCTGCACATCTGTCTCACGCCTCAGCGATGACAAAGAGCAGCAGTGAAGTCTGGAATGTGCGGTTTATTTTTTTATATTCTTGCTTCTGTGTGTGACGGTTTCACTGCAAAATATTCAGTGTTTTTTTCCCGCGTCTCTCAGTGTTTCCCGGGAAAATGTTGCAGAAGTAAATCCGCTGGACCTCGAGGATGATCGTTTTTTTTCTCTAAATGTTCTCGATTTCACGAGCAACAGAGGAGCTAATCTCATTTAAAAGGCACTTTTTTTTTATTTCTGATTGTTTCCACGTTTTGGCTCCGATCGAAACGCATGCAGACCCGCTGACCCTGCCCCACGGAAACTCTCGAGGAGAGAGAGGGGCGGAGGAGCCGGGAGAGGAGGAGGGAAGAGAGGGTGAAGAAATGATAGAGAGAAAGGTGTTGAATATCGAGGGAGGACCGCAAACTGCCTTTTTTTCAGTCCGTATTGTTCCGTGGCTGTCTGCAGCGCCCACGCCGCCCGGGGTCTGCTTCACTCGTGGCGCGACGAAGCCGCTGAAAACACCTCAATTCTGGATTTCTTCATCCGCTTCCTGTCGTCCAGGATGAGGTTTAAACGGAACGGGTCTTATACTTTGAATAGGTAAGTCCGTCCGATCTTTTACTTCGTAAGCCTCGCGACATGTTCCCCCTCCATTCAGTATAAGTCTAGCCAGCGGTTTTTTCCCCAGTCTTTCCCTGAAGTGACGTCATGCGCTCATTGTTCAACTTCAGCCACAGTGTGCAGACTCGCTCACTACTGCTGTTTTTATTGGGATCGTTTAAACCGATCCACTTTATTTATTTACGACAAATACGTGCTCGGTTTGGACCCTCTGGTCCTCGTGTCTGATCAGAAACATGTGAGACCAAACCTGTCTGTCCTGCTTTTGAGGTGGGCTCCTTTTGTTTGGCTGGAGCTGTGGATGTTATTTTCCTTTTCCTGTCTTCTCTCTTGTGTGAACCCCCCCCCCCATCCTACACAATTGCTCCCTATAGTGCTTTCATCTCCTAGCAACTTTGTGTGATGATGATTTGCCTCCATTTAACCGCTGTCTGTTGACAAGATTGCATCAGGAACAAGAGTCACTTTCTCATGTTTTAATAGAACCAAGCTGATACCTTTCTGATATATCTATAGTTAATCCATCGAACCAAAGACCTCTCCCTTCAAGATGAGCATTTTTAGTCCAAGACCTGAGGCACACCTTTGCCTACACTAATTGTTCTTAGATTGACCCCTCTATAATATAAATTCAGTTTGAGGAAATTGTACACGTGGCCTTAAAATGGCTTTCAAGGGAAACTCCATTGTATTTCTCAGTGGAAGTTGTTTTTGTGATCTTGGATCCAAAAAATGATCTTCTGGTTCCAAAACTTTTAGGGAACACTGAACGTATTGATGAACGTTTTGCAAATGCACCATTTTAATGGCAACAAGCCTATATGATATGCTAGCTACTTTTGATTCACAATAACAGTAAGTACTCCTTATGATCAAAACAGCCTGGACATGAAGTTTTTCTTCCAAAAGTGTCAAACTTGCAGTAAAAAAAACAACAATGAAATATTGGCTGAACAGCTAAAACTGGACAATCCATTTGGTTTAACGAGTTTCATTTTTCCACAAAACATTTGTTTGCTCAGGCTGGTTACAGCATATTAAAGACCATACAATAAATAACTTTAATAAACGGTTTGCCTATGATAGCATTTAATCGATCCCTTGGGAAAATTCCTTTGGGAAATTAGGTTTCCATTCACCAGGCAGCCGACAAAAGAATAGGCGAAACTTTAGCAGCTTTTGTAAAATGACACTGTTTTCTTTACCTTATTATCCTACCCAAGGGTTGTATTTGATTTCTTCTCACACCAGACATCTTGCTTTTTTTCCACATTCACTTTGTCCTCAAAATTAAGGAAGTACATATTGTTCAAAAGTGACCGTTAATAAAACGGCAGTTTCACTCCTTGCACTTTTCCTGTGGCACTCCTTTTCCTCTTTTCTGCCGTGTTATTCGGGCACATGGCCTTCCGCTGCATACGAATGACACAAAACCCACATCCTGTGCTTTTTGGGCACTGGAACAATGCAGTCGAGTGCCAAGCTCTGATGCTCACACACTTCATCATTTATGAGAGAATGTGTGTAACAGTGTGGTTGTGTTCAGGGAAAAAAAGTTGTGTGCATGCGTCTGTTTTTTTTTTAACCAGGTGAAAACACTGAGTTAAACAGTGAAAGAGGAGGTTTGTTAGCTGCAGCTCCTGGAAACTGCACTCCAGGGAGGAGGAGGGGGATGAGAGGGAGGAGGTGGGCCGGGTGACGTCATTGGATGCAAGAAAGTGCTCTGCTGTGCTACTGCAGCTTTTCACTTGTCATAAAAAAAAAGTGAGACCAACACGCCGCTGTCGGTGTCAGTGATACCCCTGCGGTCTGTCACCGTGAGTCACCTTCTGTGGCCGTTTATCCCGAAGGTGACTTTGATCCGCAGTGATACGTTCCACCGATGGAGGTTAAACATCGGAGCCCGGCGGCGCCCTCGCCCCGGTCAAGTCCTAATTATCGCCTTTGTCTTCGCAATCTTATCCGTGCAATCGAATCAGCCGGGCAGGAAAAAAGGCATGAATGAGCAGCCTGCGTCACGTTGTCCTTTACCTCCGTCGACCACTGCAATAGTCTGCAGCGATTGGCTTGCTTCCTGGGGGCCTGTCGGAGAGAGAGTCCCTCCCAAGTCTCTGCATCATATGTGCAGAAGTTTAAAGTAGTTTAAGAATCTTGGATTAAGATGCACCAGGAGGATTTTTTTTCCCCCTTATATCTAGCTTTTTTTTTTGTGTGTGTGGCGTAAACAAGTTCCTGTCTCTCGTCCCATCTCCTGCAGCCCACCCTGCGCCGCCCGAGCAATCGGTTTGTTTATGGGACTCTTGTTTGCTAAGCTAATCTCCCGCCTTTCAAGCAGGAGCCAACGAGAGGGCGTGAGGGAGAGAGGGAGGTAGGTGTACCAGGAGAGAGAGAGAGAGAGTGCCAGAGTGTGAAGGAGAGGCACACAGTTGCAGTAGTCGGACAGGAGTGTGAAGGGGAAAAACCACTCGCCGGAGGGTCTCCCGTCTTTTTTTTGTTTTGTTTATTTCTACTTCTACCGCCGGCCTGGACTCTAAACATCCTGAACCGACGCTGTCCGAGCAATGCTGACAGTGAATGCTCTGCTGCACCTGTAGCAGACTTCGCATCGGAGGACGAGGGGGGCGAAGCGAGAAAGAGTTGAGACCTTCTTCTTCCTCGGCAGCGCCCGGGATGGGGGTCCTGGTGTGCTGCGACTGCTTCTTTTATAGGTAGCTGTCAATTGTCATCATTTTTTTATTATGATTATGAATGTGTGTTGTCACTGCTTTTTTGTCGTTCATCCTTAATTGTGTCCCAGGTCTCACTGATGGTCACTTGGCATATCGAATGTCTGTGTTTGTTTCCTCTTTCCCTTCTGTTATTACGCTTGTTTGAAGGAGAGGTTTGAGGACAGTGCTGCTGTATCAGGCAGTGATTCTGCTGAAGTCAACTTGGCGTGGTAGAGGGGAATGGATGGACGGATGGGGGGGAGGGAGGGAGTAAAGGAATAGCATAAACTTCTGTCTGACCGCAGAGAAGAAAATGTTGGATGTTGTTTTTTTGCTTCGTTTTCAAAAGAAAAACTGTCATGAAAACCGCTCCACCAGGTCATTCTGACTTCACTTTCATTTCCCTTGAGTGCTTTTTAGGACGCAGTGTTCTCTGTACCAGGGCTGTGGGAGTCGGCATAGCGAACCCCCTCAATGGTAGAAATGTTGTTTGAACTATATTGACTTCCTCAGACTTTGCTCTTTCTCTGGTCATGTACTTTGGATTTGTTTTCATCAAGATAAGCGTGGCACACAAAAAAGTTTTTTTTTTTCCAACTCCAACTGGCAATGCATCAGTTCATTTTCACTGGAGTCGATTATTTAGTTTTTGCTCTTTGGCAACCAAAGGAGAACAAATCTTCTTCCTCTATCCTGTGGTTGTGTCCTGACCAAACATATGTCCACCGTTACTGCTTGTTGAAAGTATAATTATAGCCGTTTTTGTTGAGATAGGTTGAAACCGTGGACGTGCATGAAACATCAGCTGCTTTATATTATTTTAACTATAATCTATGAATATTTACAAGTACGCATTAAGACCAGACACAAACAAGTGTTTGCGTCATCCACATATATTAGCCTCCGCTCTACTGTGGTTGACAAAAGCCTACTTCTTTTCGTCTGTTTTTTTCTTTTTTTTTCGAGATCAAGGCAACCTCGGCACCAGGGCCGTGTGCGGGTGCATTCATGGGCTCATTAAAGCAAAAAAAATGGGCCGTCGGGTCTATTTTTAACCTCCCTTGGTGACTCCCGTCAGAGTTCTAGAAGGTGACGATGTGAGGCTTGACTGACGTGTTTTAGAACCTAGAGCCACCAAGTCCACTTTTGCAGTCTGGACTTTAGTGTTGTGGTCTCAACAGTTGGTTTTAATGTGAAGCAAGGTGAGCAGAAATAATGACGATGATGGTCATTTAGAGAATTTTTACATATTGGCATTTAAAAGTGCTTCTTAATACAATGGCATATGTTAACTATCTTTCATGTTGGCAAATCACTTTTTTTGGGGGTGACTTTGGAGGATCAGTGGGACCCCCATATCTGCTTATTTACAAAAAAAATGCTCCTTCCTTTCAACAATAGGGAGAAGCAGTAGACATTTCAGATGTACAATAAATGACTCAGCATCGCAGAGGGCATTCAAGCGAGGGGTGCTCTTCCCTCCCCATTCGGATGCACTGTCATCGTTTCTAATGGCAAGTTTCAACGATGGATCCGACTCGTTTCTCAGCTGTGCTGCTTGTTGTTGATCAGCATCAACATGATGAATAAAGTACTTAAGTTAAGACTTTTACTTCAGTAAATTGTACCTTTAAAAAAAAAAAAAGAATGAATGTCGTATAATTTCTCTAAAAATGGCAGATCTTTTCTTTCCGTGGCTTGAGATTGTTTGAGTTGTTTTCATTAGACGTACGCCATGTGTGTTGTTGCCTCGATACATTAACAAGCCTTGTCAGGATTTAAGCGTGTGTGTGATCTTAAGTCCAATAAACTCTTTATTAAAGAAAGTTGAGAAATAGGTTCAAGACTCTCAGTGCACAATAGTTGTATCTCTTTCTCCCATTTGTTTTACACGAGTGACATTGTTGTGGAAACACAGATGTTTCCCCTCGCTCTGACCCGACGACACTATTCGGAAGTTATGCGAGCCATCGCACTCTCTGTTGTTTATTAATTTCTGTCGAAGAGCCGCGGAGACCGAAGCGACACGACCGAGAGCATCTGTTTGAACATGTGTCGGGCAGGATTTAAACGCAGAAACAAAAGTTTGACTGTTTCATCCCTTCTGTACGCGTTTTATTAAAATGGCGTACAGTTTGCCATGTGTCTCCTATTAAGCTATCTTTGGCAGACGCATGCAGCTACAACAAGGACACTGTTCTCCCTCTCAGTCCACTTGGCCCCGCGGGGCCCTCGTCTTATGTGGCCCTCCGTTTGAGCCGCGAAAGAAAGTTTTTGGCCAAATATTAGTCTGCGACTACAATTGGGGAATAGTTGGAGGGAGGAAGTGGATTACAGTATTTCCTGCCATACAATCGAGACACGTTGTCATCCTGTCTAGAGGGGAAAACAAGGAGACTTTGGAGAGAATAGCCACAGCCACATTTTTTAAACTTTTCAATCGCGCACTCATGACATCAGATCCTTTTTACTTGGTTTTAAGTTGCACTTTTTTTCCACTGGAAGTCAAGTAGTTCAGCAGAATATATATGCATTCGATAGCCACGTGAGAGGCTACTCTTATTATGGGATGTCTGAGGACATACCAGTCTCTGAGTGTTTTTCAGTATTGACTGGACTCCCGGAGAACTCTCTGCACTCACCTGCAGTCGCTGCAGAGGGCAGACCTTGCACAAAAAGGCCCGATTACATAACCGATAATGTTTTTTCGCTCCCAAGCAGCCTCGTCCTGCTGGCTCATGAGAAGGAGACGGCCTTGCACTAACCTCACCTCTGCGTTTGAGATTTTTCAGGGTCAGCAAATATTTGCGCCCACTAACACCCCCAGTATGATTATTATGACAATCCACGCAGCGATTCCTGTGTTTTTGTTTTTTCCGTGCGGAGTCGACGGCAACATAAAGTTTGTTGTTTTAACAGCTCTTTGGCTCAAAACGAACACTGTTGCAGCAGATTATCAACAGTCAATTTCATAGTTCAAATTGTGAGATGCCTTATTAGTAATGAAGATCCAGCGTTTGATTATTTTTGCTAGGGTATCTGACGATACGCTACGTATCAAGATAAAGGTGCAACAATACGATGTATTTTGATACAGTACAAAAAAGTATATTTTTACTATTACCCGAGTACTTGACTCTAGTGTTGCAGAATTTACAGACCACACGACTCTGGCGATATATTTTGGTTTTAAAACAAATAAAAGCGTTAGTTCGTAAAAACTTCAGCTTTATAAGGTGATGGAGTCAACTGTATCCTCTCGTCCTAAGCCATCTCCATGTTATTGCTTAATTCCAAAGCCGCCATTTTAGCTGCTGCCATATTTGCTTTACCCAGATAATATACTTTTTGACAACTCATTCTCCTGCCTGCGTCTACCTTGACTTTGGATCATTTAATTTGATATATACAGTTTATAAATATATGATTCAATTTAGTGATATAAATGTAGGATCTTACCACCCATTCCTAATTGTCATTTTACAAGTTACGGTGAAATGATATAACATTGTTTGAAAACGTCCAGAAAGATTTAAAATGTGTTTTTACATTTAATCTTATTTGTTGATTTTTGGTAAGTGAAAGATTTTACTAATTACTCATTTTGTTTTACTCAAAGGCATCGAGTGTAGTCAGTTCACAGTCTTAAGGCTGACCTGCTGCTCATAATTTACCATGAGAAAGTATTTTTCTAGTAGGCAAGACAATTATGTATGTTTTTCTTAACCACGCCTGCCTTTACCGTTATGTTTGCAATCACTCCCCCTTAAAATGTCTCCAGTGTGCTGATTAGACGGATTCTAAATGCAGAGTAAACGTGTGTGTGTGGCAGCAGGTGCCCCGTGGGTATGGAAAAACCCATTACTGCTGCTCGGTAGCCCAATTGGCAAGCAGATAATTACTTTGTTGTGTTTACCAGTCGGTCAGGTGGCAGGAAAAAGACTTGGACAGTGTTCAGTACGAAAAAACAATGGGCCTGAAGTCTTCACATGAAGCTGAAAGGTGGAAAGGAAAAGTGGTCGAAACGGTTTCTGAGAGCTGCCCCCAGCTTTTTTTGGTTCTGCCCCTAGAAACAAGAGGCCCATTTGGAGGGAGACGGGAAGTTACTCGGCGCCTCACTTTCTACAAGAATGAATGTGGAGAAAGGTGCCGAGGTGTCTTTCTAATCCACTCACTAAATATAAACACAGACGGCTGTATTTTATATTTGCAGCTGTGCGGTTCGTCTGTTTTATTCTGACCCAGACTGGACCATTAAGCTTTTCCATCTCCCATAAATAGCTTTATACACCTGAACATCACTGCTGGTTTGACGTCACACACTCCGAGGAGTGACTCACACTTGCGCACAAAGGTCTTTGTGTCCTTGCGAGATCAGAATGAATCTCGCCCTCTGAGAGAGGTCCTCCTTAAATGCTGAGCAGTTGTCGTGTCGAAATCTTTCTCCAGAACTTGACGATGTTTGCGCTACAAAAATGGTCTTTGAAATGACCTTTTATTTGGATTAAATCCTCTGCGAATATCTGCCGAGCTCAGCATGATTAAAAGAGCCAGAGCCCTGTGTTCTTTGCATCATTGCGTTTTCATTGATTGTAGTGGCTTGTTTGCACACGTACCAACATCCTTACAAATCATGCAAACTACTATTGATCCTGCCTTTTTTTTTGCACAGCATCGGAGTGCATCTGCTTGCTTTAGCCCGAACCTACATTAGCTGATTAACACTATCGGGACAATACTCTTACGACATGTTTTTCTCTTCTTGTATGGTGTGTGTTCTTAAGGTACACGTTACACTGGACACTACTGTCCTTACCTACTTAAAGTTTAGTTTTATTCTTATTGGAAGTCCCTCACCTTAAGAGGTTGACACGTGTACCCCCATCAAAATTACATGCGTGTCTAAACCCAGTTTTTCCAATATATAATTTTTGGCGAGTTAGAGGGTAAACATTATTTTGCTCCATCATAAACATATTTACCTTCGCTCAACCAAGCAAAAGAACATTTGTGAAAGTTTAAGTGGCTGTAACTGAACTGTATCCGCTTGCCTGACCTTGTGTTCCCTCCAGCGTCCTCCTTATATAGTCGGACTTCCTTGGACTTGTGGACAGAAGACACACACACACACTCTCACATTATGTACACTCTTAAGCCGATTACAGGATGAACCGCACATAGAAGCACACGCTCACTTCATCAAAACTCCCCTCAGACCCTTACATTTCTTTCCACCAGCTTTCTTTATTCATCTTTTCCCCTTCTTTAGTCACATGCTTCCTCTTCGCTGATATTTTTTGGGCGTGACCTCTGCCAATAACCCAGACATCCCTAAGTACACAACAGAATTCATTAATTTGTTTATTGAATTATTGAAAAGATTATCCAAATGAATGTTTTTTAGATACGTGTTACCTATTTTTGATTTCTTTTAAATTCAATTTAAGCCACTTTTAAATTGAATTAAATAGGCAATGAATTGAAATATATTGGATTTTGGACATCTTTTTGTATTATTTAAAATAGAATATCAAACCATATGTGTGAAAAAATAAAAATGAATAAAATATATAATGAATTACTTTATTTTTTTACCAAAAAATAATTCTATGTTAAAGAAAAAACATTTTAAATGTTAGATTAAACCATTCAATATTCACATATACTTTCCGGGCCTATTTTAGAAAAAAAAAGATTTAAACTTTATACCAATTATTTTGGTCGCTCAGTTTTATTTCTGTTTCTCTTCTGTCATGTATGCTCATAGTCATTTCTATACCTTTTAAAAAAATAAAATAAAAAAAAAAGTAGTGAAAGAAGCTGTAGTCAATGTTTATTTGAGAAACTAAGCCAGCACAGATTTTTTTTTTTTTTTACATCAGATGCAGATCTTATCATGTTCCATCTCTGAGCTCGGAGACTAAGGCAGCGAAGCAGGTCATCTGGCGGGTCAAGCAAACAAATGAGAAAATCCACCTCGCCGCTCGCTCTCATGCCAGTCTGTCTGGACAGCGCGAGCGTTTGCCTACACAGGAAATAAATCCCATCCCTCGGCTCGGGGGTCCTTGAACCTTTTTCTTTAATCTTTCACCTCTGTTTGTTTTTGCTTACGTCCGGAGCTCGGGCGATGGCAGACACGGTGGCACTTAGACAACACACCTACAACAGTCTGGTGCGTGTTATAATAAATTAAAGGGATATGTCTCTTAAGAGGACCATTTGTGTTGATTAGATGGTGTGTGTGTCTGTAACATGTTTGTTCAGCCAGTGTGTCGTCCACTGTGGATGTCCGATAAAGTTGTTTTTGAACATGCTCTTGGCCTCGTCCGTTGTTAACATCTGTCTGTTCTGGTAATTGCAATCAGGCACACACATGAACATTCCTCCGTCGAGGAAGTCGTTGCCTTAATGCCTTCACTTAGGAGTTAATGGGCTGGATCTGCACAAGCATGCTCGGGCCACGGAGACCCGACATCACAATCTACGAACGCCCGGAGACCCACACCGTCTTTATCTTCGTCCATTTTTAGACACATTATCACCACCGAGGGATCTTTTTTTTTCCCTCTTTCTCTGCTCACCTAGAGACCTCGGGGCTCGTCTCCGGCTAAGTGTCCGCACTTAATTCAAAATGGTTTTATTTGATTTATTGTTTTAAGATCCATGAAAAGAGCTTTGTTCTCCCCATCACGCAGCACCTCCCACACACACCCGTATCCTGCGCAAACAGGGGCGTCACCCCCCAAAACCTTTTCCCTAATACCAACCCTCTTCATTTCCTCAATTTATCCTTTTCCATGACGTCCTTCTTCTCCGTCCACACACGCTCCTGGGCACACAGTGGCATATGTTTTACTGCCTGCCCTCCACGTTTGCATCACCCCCTCCCTCTTTTCTTCCCTCCCTCTTTTCGGATTGGAAAAGTTCCTAAAGGTTGAGACAAGAACGATCACTGCTGTCTTAGACACAAACCTACAAACAAAACCCAGATGGGGATTTTTTACTTTAATCCCATGTTGCAAATTTAAATAAAACAACATATAGAGCAGACTTTGGCAGTCGTGGCCCCTGGACTTTATGTATGCAACTCCCGAGAGATCAGTCTAAAACTACTGTATAATACTGATCACATAGACTGATAACCTTAAAATATAATACTGTGCATTTCTCACAATTCATTTTCTTTTTAAGTGAAGAAGGATTTTCAAATTAGGTGCTTATCCATTTGTACTAAACATTTGACGTTTTTTCTAGTTTGACCTTCTTATTTAGGTTTTGATTTTTTTTCATATTAATCTTTTTTTTTGGCTCAACCGCCTCTCAAAACATATTAATGTCGGCCCTTATTTGTGCAGGCTTTGCCTTGATTATCTGGAACTCCTGTGTTGTTCATGGTGTTATCTTGACATTTAAAGTATATATTTTATTGAGTATTGTTTTGTTTGTTTAAGCGCTTTGTGACCCTGGTCTAGAAAAGCGCTCTTTAAATATAAATTACTTACTTACTTTCCTTAAAGAAATGTAATGGGCCCACCCCTCTTACAGAGTAAAAAAAGGTTGAATGGAGTTTTGCTTAAGCTGGCTGAGAAATGGAAACTTTGGCCAGCAGATGGCAGCATTGTATCCGAAAGCATTGGTGTTTGTGAGGTTAGGAATGTCCCTTTGTCACATGTCCAACCTCACCACACTGTTGTGTTACTCTACAACTGTAATCTCTTGTTGATGTTTGGGGAAACTTGCAGCTTATATCAGGTTTTGAGGATTTTAGACGGTTCAGTGTATTTAATATTTTGTTTGTGAAAAGGTTTGTGTGTGTGCATGTGTGTGTAGTCATCTGTCCCAAGGTTATCAGATTCCTCCCTGCAAAACTTTATTATTTGTTTTTCTTTTTGATGTGTTATACTTGTAAGAACAGCAGACGCCTTAAGGAAGCTTACAGGTTCCTTGAGAGAAGGAAACACAACACAAGAGTCAATTCCACATGGTCACTCAAAACAGTTTTTTTTTTATGTTTTTCGGTTGGTCGCCACAAAATGTCCTGTGATTGTCTTTGTGACTCGCCCCATGTGCCGACTGAAGTCATGTGATCGATCCCATGACGTTGATGCATTTGAACTTGCCGGTGAGCCGCGTCCACCTGCAGGACAAAGACTACATAAGAGGTCAAGATTTACTGCCGGAGAACATTCTTGTTCTGTCACCGGATTCTGAACATAGAGCTCACAGGTCATCTCACTCGAGCACTCTTGTTCTTATATAAGCAGGTGTTTGTCTTACCCGTAAGGCAAATTATGGGATGGATACAGACTCTCTAGTGGTGGAATGTAGAAGAAGGGGGTGCCATGAGCAGAAGGGAACACTGAGCCTCCCACACTGTTCCATTTTTTTTTTCTTTTACCACTTCTTGGAAGTAAGCGTGAAACGGTCCAACTTTGTAAGCTCCGAGAAATGTTCCCGGCCAAGATATTTCCGAAATCATATTTGACTGTAACCATAAATTAGTTAGAGATAATATGTGCTCACCTTTTAGACATTCATCTAAACCTCTCACATCCTGCGTCCTCCCAACTAATCTCCTCCACATTCTGCCGAGTTCCTTCCTGTTATGATAAGAGCCAATCTAAGCAATATTTCTACAGATTATGATTCAAAAACATCTGGAAGGACATCAGAAATTCCTCGCCTGTATTTCGGAACTAATACAAATGCCAAACGGCAAATATGTTCTATAAAACATTGTGACGTTAAAACGGATAACGATAAGAGTCAATTCGTTATCAGACGCTTTCTTTTTTTCAGATTTTCTTTTTGTTTTTCTTTCTTGCTGGATCATTTAGTCTCTCCTGTGTGAAGCCAGGATGTGTGTGCTTGAAGAGGTGGCATGTCCCCGCATGCTCCAGCAGGAATGCAAAGAGAAAAGAGAGAGAGGTCGAATCGGGAAGAAGGAAGAGTGCGAACGCAAATATAGGAGCCAGGCTTTCAAGGCTGGGATGGAGGAAAGGGTCAAGAGTGGGTTGAAGAAAAAATGCGTTGCCTTCAGTGTCGCCGATTATCAAGCTTTTAAAGAACGCATCCTTGACCCATCTCACCACTAATAGAGTGTAACCATTAACAAAAACAAGTTGTGAACGGAATAAGTTTAATCAAGTTAAAAAGTTTAGCATTAGAAATCTGGACTTCTACATAATATTATAGTTACGTTCTACAAAAGAATCTAACATTCCCCAAGTAAGAGGCCTTAAACTCTAAGAAAACATCTCCAAATGTTATGTTATAGTTACTGTCTTGTGTGTCAACAACACGATCATTTTAGAAGTCTAAAGGCACTGAGGTTTTTAATCGTACCATGCAGGGAACTTTTCTGTTTTGAGCTCTGTATTCAACCATTTATACATCATTCTTATGTCTAGTATGGATCTCCTATTGGTTCAAAACATTTGATTGATGATCTCCAGGGTTAAATTTGTGGATGATTTACCTACTTTGAGGTTTGTCACTTTTTTTTTACAGACAGCCATTCATCGCCAGTTCTATGATGGTAGTTGCACTTTGTTTAGAGCTGAGCCAGAATTCTGGCTAATGCAGCTTGAAATCTCATGCATGACCACTTCAGGTTGACATTAATTCAAGTGCTAAGTGTTAGTTGTGTGGGTGCATTCTTCTTGAACAAACCTAAACTGATCTTATTAATGCTTGTCGTTCAAACGTAAAGAGTCAACTCGATCTAGTGTGACTTCTTAACAATGGACATTGCTCGGATGCTTTCTGTAGGCTATAAATACTCTGTGGTCTTCTGACAATTTAACAAACACACCTTCGCTATGTAGTCTTTCTTTTAGGTTTTCAACAGTATGCACACCCAAGATCTGTCAACGCTGGTCCGCCTTCTAAATGTGCAGTTATGACGTGGACACCATGATGATCTAGATAGCCGGCATTTTTCCCACTGCCGTCTTTGTTGGTCTTATCTTTGAGACTGATGAGTATCTTCGCTCTGGGCTCATTGGTTCGTCACTCCTCCGATTGGGTCTCACTGTCTTAACACATTTTGAGTCATGAGTGACATCACAGTGTTTCCATGAAGCATCGTTCCAATGTGAATTCATTATCCATTTGAAGGCTTCCTAGTTTTAACGTCAGGTTCTTGTAACCAGCCTCTTGCATAAGGTTCAATACATGTTATCAGACTTCTTGGTAATGAATGTAAGCAGATGCAGCCTTGGTTCACATCTATTCTTGGCCTTGGACCATGTTCTCACACAGTCTAGTAATTTGGGTTTTATTACTACATCTGGTTTGGAAGCGGATGACTGACGCCATGTCGTGTTTGCAGTAAGTTTAAAAAAAAAAGGTGACTGTGACGCAAGTGGTCGGACGAAAAAGTAAACCTTTTGGCAGCCAAGACAATGACATGTGGCTGTCGGTTTCCACCCTTGTCAGACGTTGTGTAAGAGTTGGCTGACGGATCCAAATTCAGCAGCTGCTTTTTAATGTGACTGTCTCCACCTGTGGCTAAAATAACCCGACAAAAGTTCAGGTGTGACTCCATATTGACTGTTTAACTGATGTTAGTAGTCGTGTGTCAATGTGGATTAAAAAAAATAACTTTACTCTTTTGAGTTAATGTTAAGTACTGGCTGAGTTTCAGTGATCCTTCAGTAACCATATAGATCCAATAGAAGAAGGTAAATTAATGGAAAGTTCTCAAAAACAACCTTTCCATTACACGAAAAAAGTTTTTTTTAAAACCCCCTACTTAAACTTAGTACAGTAATAACAACTGCTCATTCAATAGAATGATAATCCAGTTACAGCTTTTATTTTTTATACATAGTATACTGTTGGCATAACTTTTCTCTTACTTACATTCTTCTTTCTTTACTTATGTCTTTCTCTAAGACAACTGTATTCATTATTATATACTGAAGGTGCTTCCAGTAACTTCTTAATAAATAACTAACGTGGATATACATCTTGACAAATAAAAATGTACATTCGTCGAAATATAATGATGTTTTTTTTTTTGGTCATTCACCTAATCAAAAAAAAATGTACAGGCCAAAGATTTTGACACACCCTTTCATTCAATGTGCTTTCTTTATTTTCATGACTATTTCGATTGTTAATGATCCTGAAGACATCAGAAATATTAATGAATACATGTAAAAATATGTACTTAAACACATTTGAAATAACTGAAAACATGTCTTATAGAGTCTAGTTTCTTCAAAGTACCTTTTTTCTCCAACTACTACTTTTCAGACTTTTTCTTGGTGAATTCAACAGGTTTGTCTTGTCTGGGTTTTTTTGTGGAATTTCTTGACTTTTTAATGGAGTTGAAGCCATCAGTTTTGCTGTACAGAAGTCAGGTTAAAACATAGCCGACAGCCTTATTGAAAACTGTAGATTCTATTGTGACAAGAACCAATCTGCTAAATTAAGAGAAACAAGTGACCATCGAGACCAGCCAGACCGTAAAACTGCAAATACTTTGAATGAGCCTGTTAGGTGTGTCCAAACGTTTGGCCTGTACTGTACATTTTTAAGCTACACCTCTTCACTTTAACTGTAACATAAATCACTCAAATAACTTCAGCTTCTTTTCATTTGAGCTTCTGGTTATGAAAAAGATTTTATTCAACTAATATTTCAGAAATGATACCAGGCCTCTGTGTCATTTTACATCATGACACTGGGAAACATTCTGAACCACAGTATTTTCATATTTATTTACAAACCTAACTGAAAAAATATTTCATGATTCGTATTTTTATTGTGAATTTTAAATTGTCATGATGGACTTTGGGTAAAAAATGCTGAAGTATGAAAATAAATTAACAGGTGAACCAATGACTTTTACCAAGTTACAATCCTTTCATATAAACCTGGATGAGTTGGCGGCTCCTCACATGTTCACCTCGTCACCGATCACGCACACAATGAGCATACAATGATCACACTGAGCACACAATGATCACACAACAACAACCTTGCAACGCGTCACACTGTTCACGTCTCGTGTCACGGCTCTGTGTATCCAACAGGCCAGGGCAGACCGACTGGTTCTATTTTTAGCGAGAGGGAAAAGTCAGTGCCCTGTTCTGCTCTCGCCGCAGCTCCTCTGCACTATTACCACAGCAGGGGTCGCTTAGTCGGGGCCCCTGTATCGCTTTTCTCCTCCCACCAAAATGTGCGCCAATATTTCTGTGTCTGGGATCAACTCGACACAAACAAGCTCGTTCCATCCTCCAACACCTGAGCGAGTGGAGCACAGACGGGCTAAAGTTCACCGTTAGCATTTTGCGACATGTAATTCCCTTTTTCTGTGTGTGTGTCCCCCCCACTCAGACGGAAATGCATACTGTCCAACTCGCCCTCATGTCTTTTATCTCCCTCTCAAGACTTCTTCCCACCCACATACAAAGAGTGCACATAGCGCTAGCGATCCCCTAGATTAGTGTCTCTTTGTCTACAACAGCCAGCTGGTCCAGTTTTTCCTTACTGCTGCAGCTGTGCAACGATCCCACAAGGCAAATATGAAGACACTTTTCTCCGTAAGACGTAAACGTGCGAAACTGAGGATTTTTTTTAAATTTAGTTTACTTTATTTTATTTTTTATGTACTGACTGAACCGAACACCTTAAAACGATCACATCGCTCTATTAAATGAACTTCATTATGAACATAAATAGTGTGTTGTTGATTAAAAAACAAAACACATTAAAAAGGTACAATGTGCTGCATGAGCAATCCTTAGTTTGACTCTGTTACTGGTTCTTCAGCTTGGATGTGTTTCAACACGCCTGACTGCTGCCAGCCCTTCAAAGTTGAACTCCAGGTGTACGTCCAAAACAAAAGCAGGAATGTCACCACACAGTCCCAGCATGCAAAGCCTCTCACAGCACCGACGGTGACGGCAAAAAAACACTTACAAGTACATCAGGCGGTGTAGTGATAGTCGGTATAGTTAGACGATGAGTACTACTGATTTTAACGTTCATAAAATAGCCTTGAATATTTCTTATATTACTAAACTTTAAAGAACTGCGTAGTCCAGGTAAAGCTCCATGGTTTGTCCAAAGTTGTATTGGGGTACGAGTAATAAACGAATATTGTATCTAGAAACAGAAGTGTAAAATGGTTTTAAAAAAGTTTTTTTCGATTCAGACCAATTTAACAGCTAATCTAACTTGTTTGCAACTTTTGAGTCGTTCCGTGTTGAAGCACATCCTGGAAAGTCTAGCCTGTATTTATTTTAATGTATATCACAAAGTACCTCTGCATTTAAAGCTTGCAGTAACGACCAGGTTCATAAAAACTCCCAACACCTTTTTTTTATATTCCACTCCAATCCCACTTTACTGGCCCGACCACCTGTTGTTACATTGTAACTACACCAGCGAGCGCAGCAGCCTCTTCCACATGGGCAGACCTGCGACGTCATCACTCCCCGCCCCGCTCGGAAGAAATCCTCTCTCCTGATTGGCCGGCGGCGCTCAGGGGTGGGCGTGTCCACAGTGTAGTCACTGACAAAGTTTCTGCTGCTGGTTCAGATGTTACTCAGCCTGACGCACGCGGCGTGAGCGTTCTTGCTGGTGACTCACGCGCATTTATCTTCATGATTTAAAACTATGGTTGGCGACTATTGCGCTTTCTCTGGAGATAAAACGGACATGCACTCTCAGAGAAACTCCAAAAACGGACTAAGTTGCAAAATGGTGCTTCAAGCGGTCGGTAAAGTTCTGAGGTAAGACTGACGTCACACGTTAAGATAGTCCACGTTAAACCTAAAAAAAATGAGCTGATATAACAGTGAAAAAGTTGTTAAATGGTTGATAATAATGTTGTTTTCTGCTGCCTTTTTGAAGGTTTTCACCCAGAAAAGTGTCTTATTTCCGTAGTGGTGCAAGTGCGCTTCTGGAAAAAAAAAGCGCAGACTGGTTGTCTCTTGTTAGCAGTAATTACTAGAATAGAGTGACCTCTGCTTTTTTTAGGGTCGCTGCTAAGGAGCAAACCTAAATTACAGGATATGGAGACCAAACATTTCCTTTTCTGTTAGTTACATGATAACAACCAACACTTTCACTACTACTGATACACGTTATTACATATATCTATTTAGGTTGACCCAATATTTAAAGTGTTTAGTTGTAAAACATGTGTATAAACAGTTGCTCAATGTGTTTTGTAGGAGAGAAAAAAAGGTCCTACTTGACCCACATTCTGTGCATAAAAGTGGTGAAGAAATCAATTAGAAGGCTGGAGCACAACAAGGACTTTTAAGAATGTGTGACCCACATAAGTGGAGTTAACAGTGGAGTTCTTGTTCTGCGCAACTCTTGATGGAAAAAAAACAAAACATGACTTGAGTAAATATGTGGTGCCTTCAGTTAATTTCCACATTTGCATACAGCCTGAACATCAGAGAAGGTCAAAGGCATGAGTGTGTCCCCTCGGGCGACAGCTTGTAATGATATAGCTGTGTAGGTGTGCGGAACCGTTGAAGTCGGTGGTAGCGAGAACAGTAATGGGATGGAAATGATCCACCATCTTAGAGTCTCACCCGGGAGATGTTAATGGGCGCCTCACAGGGTTAGATCTGAAGGTTGTTATGTCTGTTGCAAAACCAGCGGCAGGTAGAGACATGTCCCGCTCAACCTTTTTTTTTTATATATATATATACAACTGGCCTCCCTTTTTTCAGAATATCCTAGTTTCCCTGTGAGGGGTGCACTTGTTGATACTTGCCCAGGAGCAACAGATGATTGTTTTTCACTGTATTTTAGCATCGACTGGAACTTTATGGAAGTAAACAAGGATGCATAGTTGAGTATTTATGGGTGTGTTGGGGTTTTCCACAGCGGTTACTACCTGGTTTACACCCTTTTTTTACTACTTAAGAATAACTGGTGAAGTGCCTTGGGCAAAGAGGAAGTATCTGAATTATAGTGAATTTACTCCTTAAAGCATCCGCATCTAATTTGTTTTCTTGACCAGACACTTTACTATTAGGGTACTTTACTGAACCGTTGTGTAGCTATAATCTATGTGAGGTAGAGATTATTTGCCTGTTTGGAAATGTTCCATTTTTCAACAGATATTATATCATAATTGATGTAAAGTTAAGTTAAGAAAAAAGGGTAAGTCAGTAAGTCATCCGTATGCCTAATTGGTCTTATAAACTTAAAATAAAGTTAAGTATTTTAGAGTTTATATTAATAACCAATACTAAGCAGTAGACTTGAGTGAAAGTGGCTAATAAACAAATTATACGTTATCTCTTTGTTCCTTTTGAAATGTTAAATCGATCTCTTTGTTTGTCTCATCAGCCACGATTTCCCCCGAAAACCTTGTCCAAGTACTTTTTCTTGAGGCCAGTTCTTATCTCCTAATGACCTCTGCCCTTTCTCTTCCTGCCAAACATGCACGTTGTGATGTTGATGAGGCTCCATTATGGTTTTGGCAGGGGGTCTCTACACCCGCTCATGGGCCAAGAGCTTCTGAATGGGGGCCCTGGATGTGAGCTAAGCTGAGGCGGACGATGCTGGCTGAATCGTGTGCACACACTTGGCTTCAACACTAAGAGTTTACAGTGTTCTAAAGGCCACTGATTATGTGGAAGCAGCTGGGACCTCATTGTTTGAGTTTCCTCCTTATCGCTTCACTCGAGATCTGATGAGTTTTTGTCCACAGAGACTTCAGCAGCAGCTTTAAACCCTCCAGTTGAGTTCACCCCAAACTCTGTTTTTAGCCCTGTAATGGCTGCTGCGGTGGGCTCAGTCTGCCTTCTACAGCCTGTGGTTTTTCGGGGAAAAGAACCATTGCGGCGTTTCAATTTGAATCCTTAAATAGCTTGTGAGGACTTACTGAAACCTGATCCGCATGACTGGTGCGCCCTCCTTTACTTCCCAAAATGATAAGAGTTGACTCTTTTTTTTTTATCAATCTATGATTAGAGATTTTCCGGTTTCCTGTTGGCACTAAACTGTGTTGACGTTTTCAACTTGTAGTCAATGAGGAACAAACATCACACTGAAGGAAGTGATCCATTGATTTTCAACTCTCTAGTTTGTTTGACTTTAACCGATGGAAGCTTGTGACGCTTGACTGTTGAACTCCTCATCTTTCTTTTGCTTGTACAGACGACACAAAGCATCTTTACCTTGAGTCAATAACCCTCCACATTTTTTGAAATCTAACAATCTGTATATAAAAAGTTCATTTATATATATTGTTGTTTTTTTTTGGAAAATAAAATAAGGATGTTAATTACAAGAGTTAAAGACGGATGCAATAATTTAATCCCGGTCTAAGAGGAAGTGGGACAATTTAACAAGTCGCACTCGTTTCCTTCTTTCAACTGCCTTTTTTATGATTCATGTTTTTTAATTTAAAAAAGCAAATGAGCTGCACCCGTCTGCTAATGACATTCTAATAGGCCATATAAATGAATTGAACTGTTTTCAACTGTGAGTAGAACATACCAGTGATGTTTTCATTTGGAATTATCACACAAATTAGAAGTTTTAGAACTAGTTTAATCAGTAACTTCCCCTATTTGTTGTCATGAATCTGCCCCATTGTTGTCCACGTCTTAAAATGATGAGAAGAGCTTTATCTCAAATCCTATCAGAGGTTGGATGTTGATGCATCCAGTATGTTGTAGTCTGTCTGGTTTGTTTTTCAAACATGGTGGGTGAGGAAAAAAAGTTGGTGTTTCGAAAACATGCACCGGAGCCAGGTCTCCAGCAGGGTTTTGTAATGTGGCCCCCGATGTATGCCAGGATTCATCTGGAAGAGGTTTCAGTAATAAGACGCTCTTTATTTTGGCGGGTCGGGCGTGAACCGAGCTCTACCGACACTCGGAATGAGCCGTCGGATGAATTAGTGGACACACATGTTTGTTCAATCACTCTCCCTCACACAGTAGTCGGGACCAGCGTCTACTGGACTTCTCTCTGTGTGACCCGACAGCTGAGGCCACTCATTGAGAGTCACGGGCGGCTACAAGTGTGTACTGTACTTGGCTACGCTTGTAACACGTAGGTCTGTGCGTGAAGCATTTTGAGACGTGACTCTCGGAAAGGTGGAAAGTGACGTTAGAAATCGGGGGGGGGGGAAAAAGTGAAAGGGGGTCTGCTAATGGAGCCGAACAGCTGCCGGGTCCGTCACTCCACGGATCCGTCGCAGTAACCTCTGCGTCACCCGACTATACAACCCCCATTTCCTGGTTTGCGTGCACCAGATAAACACCAGAGTGACTGTATTTTATCCCGCGCTCGGTTCTCATGCTGCTCACATCATAGAAGGGATTCTTTTGGTGCCATCATGGCTGTGTGAGTCCAGCCCAGTTGTCTGGGCACATGTGCCCAGACCAGGCCTCGCTCCCGCCTCCATGGACCGGCTGGCAAAAGAGTCATCTGCTGCCTTTTATGGCAAAGACTTTTCCCAGCAGGAGTTTGCCAAGCACACAGTCAAAACAGACGTATGAAGTGAAGAATTCTGGCACAAAGGGGAGGTTTTCTTTATCCTAAAATAATCTAATGGCTCCAGATATTCACCTCCCGTGGCCTGTTTGCACCGGCGGAACATTTTTCTTTACTTTTTTCATGGAACTTGATGAAATTCCAAGGGCAGGAAATGGCTCGGTGGAAGAAGGAGGTGGTGGGAGACCAACATGGACTGTTCACAGAATTCAAACACTCAACATGAAGGGCTTGGAAAAGTCATTGAAAAAAATGCAGGGAGCTGATGGTATCTGTGGATGAAGCTCTCGCTAAAGCTCTTTCACATGACAGAACATGAAGCTCAAAGCGCCAGAACCAGACAGACCACATGAAACCGTCTGAAACTTTAAACAAAATGTCTTCTTGTGGCTGACGGCTTGAATTTCCGATTGAAATAAAAAAGCCATATGAAGCTTTTAATAACATCTGGTGATGTGTACAGACATGCTTTCTGGGTATTTAATATTAGGTTAAGGTAAATATTTGTATGTTTTCATGCTGCAGGAAGTACCGGACAGATATTAACTTTCAGACTTGTCGCTTAAGGATCGTAACGGGGGAAGGAAGTAGATTTAATATAACTCGATCAATCTTCCTTATAGTAGTGTTGTTGGTAACCACGTTTACAATCGGTCCGTAACTTCAATCTTTTTTTCTTCCTTATGGTTTGAACTCTGAGATATTGTCACATTCTCGAGTGTCAAAGGCTTAAAACCGGAGAAACTAAACAATTTATATTTTTAAAATAATGAAAAGATAAAGTAATAGTGATAGTATTGAAAATAAACTTCATAAAATCCACTATCTTAACAGTTTAAGGTACATTTTAGTTCACACACTGCAGCAGTCGGTCTGCTAGATTGTTCTCCTCAAAGTGCAACAGGAGACCGGAGGTGAAACAGAAAGTGCAGCATCATCAATAATTGGCCATCTGTGTAATCTGTGATGTTCTTGCTTTATAAATGAGCTCCAACCACCATCTGAAGGGAGGACGAGAGACGCTCCAGGAATCATTAGCCTGCGGATGCGATGGCGAGCAGTCTCGTGTGACTTCAGGGAGTAATTGCAAAGGTCATTTACGAACTTTTCTCACGACGTTGAAGTGTGACGGACGAGGAACGGGGGATTCTTAAACATTTACAAAGAGGGTCCGCAGACTTCCACACGCCTCCCCGTTGTTTGCCGAGGTGGAAACTTTCTGCCGCGCTCGGAGCACAGAGGCCTCGTGCTTCGCAGTCCTGCCATGTTTTCAAGTGTTTATTAGTTCCCATGGATATCTCCTGGGCCTGTGTCAATCTATCATTCCTTTCTCCCCCGTCCGCGGCAATTCTTCCCTCCTGTTCTCTGTCCGGCCTTTCTAAATATGTCTTTCCGCAGATTTAGTGCCTTTTTTTTGTCCTGAAGCGGCCAGACGGTGAAATTACGCAGTAAAAACTGGAGCGTTAAAAGAAAGAAGAATATAAATCTTTAGACGGTTAAAGTTTAACCATCTGAAAAAACCCTCCAAAATGAGTTTCTTTAAGCCTTTGTGTGTCTTTCATCATCCACCGTGCGTCGCTGCTAATTTACAGTAATAATTGTCGTTTCCTGGTTCACATATTTCAAGATCTGTTATCTACAGTGAACAAGGGTTTTATCTAGTGATGTCTGGTATTACTTACCGTCATGAATACTGATCTATTAATATAATTATTACTATCAATATAAACATATGTTCTTGACTTAGTAAAGCAATGGAGGACAATTTAGCTTCTCTCTTGGCACCAACGCATCATTAGCGTCTCTAATTATCACTGTTATAAAGGTTTATGTTGTAAACGTGTAACCAGAGAGATAACTAGTCGGCGTGACGATCGTAAACACTTCAAATTTGGTTTGAAGGTCATTGGCACAGGAAGTGTGGATCACATTTTTTTCTATCCACTCCTCCCGGACCCTTGTTTATTTGTCCCACTCATGTATAGAGCCTTTTGACCTTTGACCCCGGGACTGCAGAGCCGGCACTGAGGGGGGTGGGGGGGGGCGCAGAGGGGGTGGAAGTGCAGGAAGAGTGTGATGTGACATCTCCACGCCAAAACTAGCAGTGGAAGTAGCAGACGCTTAGGACGGCTGTCTTCGTCGTAGCTGTAGAATGAATATGAGGTCAGAGGTCGGCGTTGAGGATCTGATGCAACAGAGGGCGCATTGTGTGGGCTGTCTAGGTGCTGTCAATCAACACAGTTGTGCAAGACTATATCTGACATGTTCAATGACGAACTGACGCTCAGCAGAGGTGGATAAAATAACCGCTTCCCTGGTTAATCCTCCGTTCTCTCTCCTGTGTTGCAGAAAGTCGAAGACGAAGCCAAATGGGAAGAAGCCTCCAGCGGAAGAGAAGAAGCAATATTTGGAGCCAGAGTTCACAAAGATCCGGGTGGTGGACTTTGATCTGAAGGAGCTGGTGGTGCTGCCCAGAGAGATCGACCTCAACGAATGGCTCGCCAGCAACAGTGAGTGTTCAAAGTCTGGATAATATACTGTTTATTTATATTATAAAGTTGTTTTTCTCCGACAACGCACACGGACGTTCAAACAATTATGAGCGAACATAAGAGTTCATGAAACGTGGTTTCATGTTCGTCAGCACTGGGATCTGCAGGCGCCGCTGAGAACCTGTTTTTGTTCAAACACTAATGGAAGTGAATTAATGCTGCGTTTCTCTTGTGCTTCGTTAAATCAGGGAAATATGTTTTCCAGAAAATACTTGACTTGCATCACCGTTCGTTCGAATTATTACGAGTCCCGCGGACAAGAAGGAAGTCCACACCTCGTCTTCTGAAGTTGTAAAAATAATGACGCGAGTAGATGATAGAATGACAGAAGAATCAAACAAAATAGTTCCCGCTAGAGAAACCCGGACGGATGCCAAACTAATAATAGAAGCAGTTATTGCTGTTATTGTTGTTTTAAAATTCAAATATAATTACAAAAGTATGTTATGTTGATGTTACATAGTTATATAACATGAGATTAAGACTTTTAATGCATTAATAATCGCCAAAACTACTTTTATTTTATGTTGGTGTTCATTGAAATTAATTATCACATTTATATTTAAGTAAAAACAACTTAAAAGAATTGTTTAATTATTAAATATGTTGAAACTTATTTTATTTTAAAACCTTTTCCTGTTGAATCTACTCTTTTGTCTATCGGTCGAAACACATTTGGCTCATAAAACAACATGAGACACATCTTCTAAAGGAAGGATTAGTGAGCTCTGGAAAGATTATTGATGTCGAGTCTAAAACTGTGTCACACGTGCAGGTGTTTTCATGCAAATGTCAGTCTTGAGTTTGAATAACAGCTTCTTGACGCACTTCTACGTCAGTCGGATTGATTCGTTTTTTTCTTCTATTCATCCGTCAGTCGTGACATCTACAGGAGAACAGAACGTTTCTTCTTCTTGTCACGATGCTGTTCTGACACCGTTCTCTCTTCGCAGCGACGACGTTCTTCAACCTCATCAACCTGCAGTACAGCACCATCTCAGAGTTCTGCACCGGAGACACCTGTCAAGCCATGACGGCGTGCAGCACGTGAGTCTCCTCGTCACCATCACACATCCACCGTCTCCGCTGCTCCCTCCATCAGCAAAAAAACAACACATCCTTGTACCCACACACTCGTCCTGGGAATGTTCAGTTTGCAGCGTTAACAAGCTGGTGGTATATTTACTGCTGCTGGAGTGTGAGGCTCTTTTGTGTCTGTGATCCACGGTCACTGCTATACATGTGGGCGGCAACTATAGAAGTCCTTAAATTCAGTCGTGGTCAAGCTTACACTTGTTTAAATTCATTTACTTACAACTCAACGTTGGATCATCCCTCTCAACAGCCCTCTCGGTATCGGTGACCTGAACAGCTCCCATAATGCTTTGCGGCCCGACGTTCCATTACTTTTGACTTGGCTGCAGACACGGGGTTTTAAAAATGGTATTGTAGCGACCAATCAGCTGTCACTACAGTATATATGTACTGTATATGTATATGCATATGTGCAGTATATGTATATGTAAGTAAGTAAGTAATATTTGTAGAGCACGTTTCTAGACCAGGGTCACAAAGCGCTTAAACAATTAAAACAATATTCAAAAAATATATTTTTAAAAGGTCAAGATAATTCAATTCAAGTCAATTTTATTTAAAGTGTCTCATATCATAACAAGGTTATCTCAAGACACTTTACAGTTGAAGTATGACTATAGTGGAGAAAGGAAAAACGAGACAAACGCAGAGGTCTCAGAGAATCAAGGAAAATATGTATATGCATATGTATATATATATATACAAATAAAAATAATTATTTCAAAACCATGTTGTGAATCTACTCTGAGAATCAGATTAGAAAAATACTTGTAAAAGTTAAGATGATCTGTCGCTCAGTATGTAGATGTAGATGTTGACTCTAACCCATGCACCGGAGAGATAAGTGCTCGGACAAACATGATAAGGTTAAAAGGTTCTTGACTTTGCACGTGTGCAGGTCCATCTACGTCTCAGTCACTCAGAGAAGGACTTGACCTTCATTCTGTGTCTGCTGATGGCCTCGCATGCGCACGTGACTCCTGCAGGCACGGCTAAAACGAGGGATTTTTCTACCGCGACACAGACGTCTGACAAGAGTGTCTGGTGAACGAGCGCAAGACTGCATCTGTTTCCCCAACACGTCGGTCCAGTCGGGGCGGGGTGTTATCCTAACGTTGCCTCAGTCGAGGACCGGAAAAACCGGATCAGCCGCACTTTTAAACACCCTCGACACACCTCTCTCGCACACGCGCACACACACACACACACACACACACACAGTTGACAACGATGACAAACAAGCGACCGTTGAGACGTGATGCGACAGCTCCGTGTCACGGGTTCACATGTGGAAAAATCCACTCGTCACTTAAGAGGACTGAGAGTCAACAGGACTCGTGTGTTTGAAGAGCGAGGATTCTCGTGCGCAGCAGCTCACGGTTTTGCACCAGCAACCTCCTCCCGTCACTGACGCCCCCCCCCCCCCCCGTCTGTGGCGGCGCCAGATGCTGCGGCGTCACCGCCGCTGACCAAACACGGAGCTCAGCACTATTTTGGGAAGAAAATGTTTCCATGAGCGACAAGGAAGTGTTTTGTCACTATTTACACTCACTGGAGGAGAGAGAGCGCCCCCTACCTTTAGGATGTTTCCATCAACTTTAAGTTAACATTCATGACCTGATGTCTCTCTCCGGTGTGACCCTTGACCCCCAACAAGTGTGGAAGTATATCAGTGCCATGTTAAAATAAATATATAGTTTTTTATATTTAATTTAAAATGCTATGAATACAATATTATTTAAACAATGCATTTTTTATTCTTCATTAAGGACAAACTCTTATGTGTAAAATATTCAATATTCAAACGTTCAAAACTTTAAATTGAGATATTATTATATACAAACTTTTAATATAGAAATGATTGAATTCAATTATCTTAAAAAATGTTTGAAAAAAATATTTAAAAAAGAAAAAGTTTCCACATTTGAATTCCAACCGTACAATATTCTGATGGCACTGAAGTACTTCCATAAACCAGATCAGGTCGTTGTAAAACTATGTGGGTCAAGTGTTCCTGGTGGTTTGACCCACAACCTGCTGCTCCAATCATTCCAAGTTAAGTTTGTGTCAACATTCGCCCGATCAGATAAATAAACGTTAAAAAAAAGTAACACAAATTGTCACAACAGAGCGTTAACAGCAGTCGTGACCTTTCAGGTGATAATTGATCATTGTTTGATGGTTTTGATCCACGTGCAGCTCGTGATCTTAAACAAACGTCTCGTGTTCTTCACGTGTTCTTCGTCACCTTCAACGTTGTTGTTTCTTCCAAACACGCCGTCGCGACGAGTTGAGTCTGAACTTGTCTCTTGTTTACGTGTCCACAGAATATACCACTGGTATGACGAGAGGGGGAGGAAGACGAAGTGCACGGCTCCTCAGTACGTGGACTTCGTCATGAGTCTCTGCCAGAAGCTGGTCACAGACGAGGAGATCTTCCCCACCAAATATGGTGAGACCCTCGCGCCGCTGCCGCCACCTGCTGGACGGACGCCGCAACAACAACAATGACCCTTTTTTTTTTCTTTCTTCTCTCCAGGCAAAGAGTTCCCGAATTCGTTCGAGTCGCTGGTGAAGAAGATCTGCCGGTACCTGTTCCACGTGCTGGCTCACCTCTACTGGGCGCACTTTAAGGAGACGGTGGCTCTGGACCTGCAGGGCCACCTGAACACTCTCTATGCACATTTCATCGTTTTCGTACGGGAATTCAACCTGGTGGACCCCAAGGAGACCTGTATCATGGACGACCTGTCCGAAGTCCTCTGCACCCCCATCCCGCCCGCCTCCACCTCGCCGCCGCCCCCCGGCACGGCCCCCGCCCCCTGCCCCTCTCCACAAAACCAGGTGACGGAGAGATGAGCGGCGCCGGCGGACCCCCGAGGGATAGAAGATAAGTTAGAGAGAAGGACGGACCACCCGGACCCCTGAGCCCCCCCCCCGGGGCTGGCAGGACTTGGAGAGACACCACCAGCCGGAGGGAGGGAGGGGAGGGTGAGGGGAGCGTAGGGGGGTGGGGGGGAAGGGGGTTTGGGTGGCAGGAGGGGTTTGTCACGCCAGCAGGAATTGGCGTGAGCGCTTCCTCTCGGGTGCAAATCCCTCCCGACTTCTCTGCAAATCTAAACTAGGAACAAAAAGTATATTTTATTTTATTTCACTTTTGTTGGTTTTTCTTTCTGTTGTGTGTGTGTGTGTGAGTGTGTGTGTGTGGGGAGGGGGGGTACGCGCTCCTACTTTCCTCTAGCTATCAGCACAGGAGGGGCTCTGCTTCGCTTCAAACTACTATTGTACATGGGCTCGTCCTCCTCTGCTGGTGCTCGCCGGGGCGCCCCCTGGCGGCCAGGTCGCCCCCTCACGACTGGGGTCAGATCAGCCAATCACTGTTTAGGGTTGTTTTTTTTGTGGTGCGGGGGGGGATTGAAGCGCTTCCTACTCAGGACCTGAGAGACAGGAAGGTTCTCTTCCCTGTTCACCCCTCACACCTTCACATGTCCTTCACATGTCCTTCACATGTCCTTCACATGTCCTTCACATGTTCTTCAAATGTCCTTCACATGTCCTTCACATGTTCTTCACATGTTCTACAAAAGCGACAGAAGTCACTTTATTTAATTTGAGATATAAGATATGTCATCGCCCCCCGACCTCTCCATCAGCACAGAAGGACAAAGACATGACGTCATGTCTGCAGATCAGAGAGAGAGAGTGAGAGAGAGTGAGACGTGTGAGGTGGATCTGCTGCGTCACCCCCCCCCCCCTCTCTACCAGTTCACTATTATTTATCTAAAACGATGGTCGTATCAATTCTGGACGTCAAAAGTGTGAGACTCTCACCGTCTGTTTGGACTGTACAAAGATTCAAAGCAGGTTCTGGCCTCTGAAGGTCTGGGTTCATGTTTCTCCTTTTTTTTTCTTTTTTTTTAATTTATTTTAATTTTTTTGCAGGGTTCTTCAGTTCTGGCTCTCGTTTTTATGTATTTTAATTATTAACTAAGTTAAAAGCAATTTAATATTTTATGCTCTGCGGATTATAATCTAATAAAAGAGAGAAATGCCACCTGGAGTCTGATTGTGTCGTCTTTTCGAATGTGTTTTGAGAATAATCTTCGGCTGTTTTCAAACGAAAATAAATGTTCAAACCTGTGCTTTGAGAATATAATGAGTACTTTATAACAAGTTTTATACAAATATTTATTTTTACTCTTCAAATAAAAATCAAAGCATTGGAAGTAAATAATAATAATAATAATAATAATAAAATCA
Organism: Callionymus lyra; assembly: GCF_982586985.1. Classification (NCBI taxonomy): domain Eukaryota; kingdom Metazoa; phylum Chordata; class Actinopteri; order Syngnathiformes; family Callionymidae; genus Callionymus; species Callionymus lyra. The sequence goes on along the minus strand of NC_141825.1, from coordinate 10,117,965 downwards.
TCATCTTCCTCTTGTGTTGCGATATGATGCATTCAATGCACTGTTATGGTAATATTTTATAAGGAAGGAAGAGTATACCTAGCTGGTTTTAAGCACAAATTATCAAAATTATGAAAACAAAAAGTCACCCAAACGTGGGACTTCTAGATTAAGAAAAATACTTGAATTAAATGTGTTTTATTTCATAATTTAGATTTTTTTTAAATATATATAATTAAGTAAATACTTGAATTAAATGTGTTTTATTTCATAATTTAGATATTTTTTAAATATGTTTAAGTAAACACTTCAATTGAATGTGTTTTATTTCATAATTTAGATATTTTTAAAATATATTTAAGCAAAATACTTGAATTAAATGTGTTTTATTTCATAATTTAGATATTTTTTAAATATGTTTAAGTAAACACTTCAATTGAATGTGTTTTATTTCATAATTTAGATATTTTTTAAATATATTTAAGCAAAATACTTGAATTAAATGTGTTTTATTTCATAATTTAGATATTTTTTAAATATATTTAAGTAAATACTTGAATTACATGTGTTTTATTTCATAATTTAGATATTTTTTAAATATATTTAAGTAAATACTTCAATTGAATGTGTTTTATTTCATAATTTAGATATTTTTTAAATATATTTAAGTAAATACTTCAATTGAATGTGTTTTATTTCATAATTTAGATATTTTTAAAATATATTTAAGCAAAATACTTGAATTAAATGTGTTTTATTTCATAATTTAGATATTTTTTAAATATATTTAAGTAAATACTTGAATTAAATGTGTTTTATTTCATAATTTAATCATTTTAAAAATATATTTAAGTAAATACTTGAATTATGTGTTTTTTTTCATAATTTAGTCATTTTTAAAATATATTTAAGTATTGTTTTCAACTCATGTCATTGTTCAAATACCTCGGATGTTAAAACCATCTAACTCCGAGTACATTGATATACGAGTTGTACGCTAAATGTACATTTCCTGGTTAAATCCGTTTTATTCAGCGTTAAAAAAAAAAAAAGTTGATTAATTCTACGTCACGAACAAGTCATTGGAAAATAATATATATTTCTTAACATATTTGAATGAAATGTCATGCGTTCAACTCTGAGAAATGATGCAAAAGTATAAACAAAACATCTAAGAAACTAAAGTCATTGAAATGATGAAATAAATATGAAATAAAGTCACTTCTGACTCTCCTTCTTCGACTTCCTCATGGTGGACGCTCGCCGCCTTCTCACCGACGGCCGCACGAGGGCGCCCTCGGTCAACCTAAACTGCCCCAACCCGCCCGCCTGGTCCAGAACCTCGGCGCTGCAACAGGGCGTCGGAACCTTCACCGTGTTGCCGAACTTGGAGTAGTCCACCGCGTACATGCCGTCCTCCTCGGACACGGTGGGCACGAACCTCTGACCCCACAGGATCTCCTCGGACACGTAGGAGGTCCGCGCCTGCGTGGTGATGCCGGTGGTCTCCACCACGCCCTCCAGGACCACCACCACCTCCAGGTCCTCGTGCGCCTGCAGGTCCGCGGCGGAGAGCCGGTACAGAGGACTCTTGGCGTCGATCACGTGGCACACGATGAGGGGGGACACCAGGAAGACCCCGCTGGTGCCCACCGGGTTGTCGGTGAGGATGTCGATCTGGTCCAGCGGGACCACCTCGCCCTCGCGCGTGCTGGTCCTGCGCACCACCTGCATGCGCACGGTGGCGCCGATGATCATGCTCTTGCGCAGATCCCCGATGCGCACCATGAAGCAGAGGCGGTTCTCGCGCGCGCACACCACCGCGTGCTTGCTGAAGATGAGGGTCTCGGCGCGCCGGTGCGCCTGCGCGGTCTTCATGAAGATGCAGCCCAGCATGATGGCGTTCACGAGCAGACCCACGATGTTCTGCACCAGCAGCAGGAAGATCGCGCACGCGCACTCCTCCGTCACCATGCGCGCGCCGAACCCGATGGTCACCTGCACCTCGATGGAGAAGAGGAAGGCGGAGGAGAAGGAGCGCAGGTCGGTGACGCACGGCACGAACCCCGAATCCGAACCCGAACCTGCCGCGACCCGGTCCGGGTCCAGGTCTCCGTGCGCGAAGGCGATGAGCCACCAGATCATGGCGAAGAGGAGCCACGAGCACAGGAAGGACATGGTGAAGATGATGAGCGTGTGGACCCACTTGAGGTCCACCAGGGTGGTGAAGACGTCCTGCAGGAAGCGGCCCTGCTCCCGGATGTTGGTGTGGGCCACATTGCAGGTGCCGGACTTGGACACGAAGCGAGCCTTGCGCGGCTTCGCCCTGAACTTGGGCTGAAGGACGTCCTCGGCCAGGCGGGTCAGCAGGTAGTCCTCCGGGATGAGACCTTTCCGGGACAACATGGCGGCGCTCCCATGCTACTCACACCCCCGGGTGTAAGTGTGGAGGCTTCACTCAGGTCCGCAGCTGCCGCCGTCACTCCGCGGGTCGCGGATGAAGAGACAAAAAAAATGGAAAAGTTTCTCCTCCAGGACCAGGACCGGGTCAGGAGCGCGTGACTGATCCGGGTGTTGTGGCTTCTCTCACTGACGACTGGTTCGTCCAGATCACACCTGCGGGTGTGTGAGGGTCTTTAGACGACACTCTTCCCCCCTGCAGTCACGTGACCGGCAGGTGTCAGATGTCAGCGCGCGCACAGACACACGCACAGACACACACGCACGCATTCCTGGTTTATTTTAAATCATCCACGAGCTTTATTTTTGTTTCACCGCAGCGTTGTTTTTGAAAATAATGTTTAAAATACACGTTTACTGGGTTACTTTTGACTATATAACTATAATTAAGTACATTTTAAAGTCATAAATATATATTTAAAAAGTACTTTGTTGAAGATCTACACCGGGAAAGATACTTTTACAAATAAAACAATTAAAATAAAATTCTTCGTTCACTTTACAACAATACACAATAAAGAAAAGTGAAAGTTCGGATATTTATTTTTGAATTGCGATATATATACACCGAAATATTATCACATGAATTCTAAGATATGTTGCAGATAATATGTTTATTTATATATATATATATATATATATATATATATATATATATATATATATACAGTATTATACTCTCTCTCTCTCTCTCTCTCTCTCTCTCTCTCTCTCTCTCTATATATATATATATATATGAAGAAAAATCATTCTTAACTTGTGTTTGAACATATATACATATATACATAACAAATACAAATAAATGTATTGTGTTTAAATGTATATATGTATATATATACTGTACGTATATATCTACACACAATTAAAGATATCTCTCTATATAGATAAATATATATAATATAAATACATATATATATGTATATACCTGTATACTGTACGTATATATCTACACACAATTAAAAAATATCTCTCTATATAGATAAATATATATAATATAAATAAATATATGTGTGTATATATATCGAGAGAGAGAGAATAACTGTCCGTCCAATGATCATCCATACATATTCATAAAGTTATGTTTTCCCAAAGTACTTAAAAACAATACTGACCTTTAGACTTACGTGTCTCCTTAAGTGCCTTGTGATGGACAGTGAAGCTTTCCAGGGTGTCCCCTTCCTCTCACGCTCCCTCTGACACACGTTCCATCGATAGTTCATCTTATATAAAAATGAAGGTTCCACTGATATTTTATCTTTTATTATGAAAGTCATTTCTATGTACAAATATAATACAGGATGTGCTTTAAAAAAAGATGAAGTGGATGAGTTCGGATGGTACAATTGCACTTTGAATGTGTCCTCCTCCTCCTCCTCCTCCTCCTCCTCCTCCTCCTCCTCTTCCTCCTCCTCCTCCTTCCTCCTATTCCTCCTCTTCCTCCTCCTTCTTACTCCTTCCTCCTCCTCCCTTCTCCTCCTCCCTCTTCCTTTTCCTTCCTCCTCCTCCTCCTCCTCCTCCCTTCTCCTTCTCCTCCTCCTCCTCCTCCTCCTCTTCCTCCTCCCCCTCCTCCTCCTCCTCTTCCTCCTCCTCCTTCCTTCTCCTCCTTCTCCTTCCTCTTCCCTTCTCCTCCTCCTCTTCCTCTTCCTCCTCCTCTTCCTCCTCCTCTTCCTCTTCCTCTTCCTTCCTCCTCTTCCTTCTTCCTCCTCCTTCTTCCTCCTCCTCCTACTTGTCGGCCCTCACGAAGGAGGAGAAGACACTGTCCTCCTGGTCCAGCAGGACCTGTGGGCGCTCGTGCTCCAGGATGATCCCTCTCTTCATGACGATCACCATGTCGGCGTTGAGGATGGTGTGGACGCGGTGCTGGCGCCGGAGACGAGACACGGTCACACATTGACAGTCGAGTGTAGGGGGGGTACTGGGGGTACTGGGGGTCCGGGTCGGGGTCTTATACTCACTGCTATGGTCACGACGGTTCGGTCGGCGAAGGACGTCATCACCACCTTCTGCAGGATGCTCTCCTGCGGGGCAGAAACATCCCATAATAGGAATAGAGCCGACACACGATGAGAAATAAATACTTCTTTACCAAAGTCTCTTGTAATGTTGTCGTATTTTATAGGGAAGGTACACCTAGCTTGTTTTAATGACCGTTTTGTTCATGGTTTCTATGAGTTCATGCACTCCTCACACACAATCAAGTACTCTTGTCATCAGTAGGGGTCGACGGTTGCCGTGGCAACGCACACTGACCGTTGCCATGTCGATGGAGGCGGTGGCCTCGTCCATGATGAGGATGCTGCTCTTCCTGACGAAGGCCCGGGCCAGACAGAACAGCTGCCTCTGACCTTGACTGAAGTTCTCGCCGCCCTCCGTCACCGCCGCGTCTGAAAACCAAACCGCCGTCCGTGACTGAGTGTTGAAACGAGCCGCCGCCGCCATCTGTCCGTCATCACACATCATGCCGTCGTGCTGTCAATCATCGTCTCTGCCTCCAAACGTGACGCTGGTTCTATTTCTCACACTTCATGTATATTTTCTTCTGGAAAAAGACTTTTTGTCATGACAATATTGTCAATAAATCTCCTCTTTTACATAATGTTGACAAGTTAAATCAATAATCGATGAACAAACTACTATAAATCAAGGGTCGCCAAACTCCGGTCCTCAGAGGGTCGGGGTGATGCAGGTTTTTGTTCCAACCGATCAAGCAGTTCAACCAATGACGCTTCAGCTTCAACAAGCAACACCAGACTGACCATCAACTGATTACACGCATGATTCATGACTCGTGACTCATGATTGGGTTAAAGGGGGAGTTCTTGATCGGTTGGAACAAAAACCTGCACCAGTTCGACCCTCTGAGGACTGAGTTTGGAGACCTTTGTTATAAATGAAGTATGAAGGAAAATCACATTCAGTGAAATAGAAATGTACGAAAAAAGGGCAGAAATAATAGGAACTTTAGTTTGATTAGCTTAAAAAATGGTTTGATTACAGTTGAAAATTGTTTGATTATAGTTGGAAAATGTTTTATTATAGTTGAAATTTGTTTTATTATAGTTGAAATCTGTTGGATTACAGTTGAAAATAGTTTTAATACAGTTGAAAATTGTTTGTTTAAAGTTGAAAATTGTTTGATTATAGTTGAAAATTGTTTAAAGTTGAAAATTGTTTGTTTAAAGTTGAAAATTGTTTGATTAAAGTTGAAAATTGTTTGTTTAAAGTTGAAAATTGTTTGATTATAGTTGAAAATTGTTTGTTTAAAGTTGAAAATTGTTTGTTTAAAGTGGAAAATTGTTTGATTATAGTTGAAAATTGTTTGTTTAAAGTTGAAAAATGTTTGATTACAGTTAAAAAAAGGTTTGATTACAGTTAAAAAATGTTTGATTACAGTTAAAAATTGTTTGATTACAGTTGAAAATGTTTGATTTCAATTGAAAAATTCTAAATTGTACTTGGTATGATTGTAGAAAACCTACAAATACACTGTAAACTGATGTTCAGTAAATGACTAAAGTAAATAAAAATGTAAAAACTGATGTCACTGTAAGTATATATATGTATGAGCTGCTCCTATACAAACAAGCGTCTAATAATCTTTCGCTCCACTTTTAGATGCACGGATACTCCTGAGGCCTCAAGTGCAGTCAGTGTTTCTCAGCTGCTGCTGCACCAGATTCCTGACCCGGCTCCGACCTTCCTGCATGCCTGACCTGCTCTAGTAGAAGAACTCACATTTCTCCGATCCTTAAAACTCGTCACTGGCTTCCAGTTTCTTTCAGGATCAACTTTAAAATTCTGGTTCTTACTTTCAGATCTATTCATGGTCAGACTCCTCCTTCCATCAGTGATCTGATCCAGCCTTACACCCCAGCTCGGGCTCTGAGGTCTGTGGATCAGAATCTACTGATGGTTCCTCACACACAGATCAGGACCAGAGGAGAGAAATCCTTCCAGGCTGTTGCTCCTAAGCTTTGGAACGATCTTCCTCTACCTCTGTGTTTGATGATCTACCGACTCCTTTAAGAAACATCTTAAGACACTTTTATTCGTTCAGGCTTTTCCTTGATTCTCTGGAACTCCTGTTGTGTTATCAGTTTTATCTTGACCTTTAAAATATATACTTTACTGAATATTGTTTTGATTGTTTAAGCGCTTTGTGACCCTGGTCTAGAAAGCGCTCTATAAATAAAAATTACTTACTTACTTACTTACAATTCCACGCTGTGTTTAAACGACATTTAATGAGGTTTCAAGATGTGTTGGTGTGGAAAACTATTCATGAGAATAAAACAGTCGCCGAGGACGACCTCTCGTCGCCTCTCCTGTCGATGAAGCGGCTGTTAACGTCTGCGTCGCTGATCGACATCCTCGAGTGAACAGAAACCACGACACGTGCACAGAAAAACTGCCGAGTCATGAGTTGTTTCTCACCGAGGCCTCCAGGAAGAGACTTGACGACGGGCTTCAACTGAGCGATCTCCAGCGCCTCCCACAGCATCTCATCTGTGGCCTTCATCTCAGGGTCCAGGTTGAACCTACGCACACACACACACATGCACACACACACACACGCAAGTTATTTTTAAGTCGGTGACGAAGATGAGTCTTTAAACTCTGTCTCCAGCATCACACGCTAAAAAAAGAAGAACAAAAAATCTCCTCAGATGACCAAAGATAGAAGCTGGTCCTTGTACCGGATGGTGCCGCTGAAGAGGATGGGATCCTGCAGGATGATGGACAGCCGGGACCGGAGGGTCTGAAGGGGCAACTTGGCGATGTCGATGTCGTCGATGACGATCCTCCCTGCGGGTCAAACATCTCGTTCAGTCACGGTTCTCGTCGTCGTTCATCTCCTTCGTGTTCTACCCTCGAACATGTCCACCATGCGGAAGAAGGCGAGCGAGAAGGACGACTTTCCACTTCCTGTCCGGCCGCAGATGCCCACCTGTGCGAACAAACTAAACTTAACACCGTGTAGTTTTCCACACGCGTGTGCTTCCTCACCTTCTGTCCGGGGCTGACGTGTGCGTTGACGTTCTTCAGAACGGGCTTCAGTGTGGGATCGTATCGGACGCTCAGGTTCTGGATCTTGATTTCTCCGTGCTGGGGCCAGCGCTCCGGCACCTGGGAGCCCGCTGAGCATAGATTCTTTATTACTTCATGTATCTGCAGAGGTCAGCGGGTCCAGGACCAGGGTGACGGACGGAGAGCGAGACACTCACACAGAAGACCCTCGTAGTTCTCGGGTTCCGTCTTCAGGAGGCTGTTGATCCTCCTGACGGAGCCCAGCTGCACCTCCATGTCCGCCAGGTTCCGCACCATCCAGTTCAGGTAGTTGGACACCTGACGCCGGAGGAGACCACAATGAAGGATGATGATGTCTTGAATGATTCATGACATCGAGTGACAGCGTGACGGCCTCGCGTGAAGAGAACGAGATGTTTTGAAATTCGATGTTTCAGTTTCAGTTTTAAGATTTCATTGGTGCGTTTCCTACAGTTCTTTATTATTTTTAAGGTTTACAAAATGTATATAATTAAATTGTGTCAATGTAACAATATCTTATTAGAATGTTTGAGTTTTTATTGTAGGAGGAAAAAGATAAATATAAAAAGTTTTACAACTAAGAATTGTTTGATTATAGTTGAAAATTGTTTAATTCATTTGAAAACTGGTAATTAAAGTTGAAAATTGTTTGATTTCAGTTGAAAATTGTTTAATTCCAGTTAAAAATGGTTTAATTCCAGTTGAAAATTGTTTGATTACAGTTGAAAATTGTTTGATTACAGTTGAAAATTGTTCAATTCCAGTTAAAAATTGGTAAATACAGTCAAAAATTGTTCAATTCCAGTTAAAAATTGGTAAATACAGTCGAAAATTGTTTGATTACAGTTGAAAATTGTTTGATTACAGTTGAAAATTGTTCAATTCCAGTTAAAAATTGGTAAATACAGTCGAAAATTGTTCAATTCCAGTTGAAAATTGTTCAATTCCAGTTGAAAATTGTTCAATTCCAGTTGAAAACTGTTTGATTTCAGTTGAAAATTGTTTAATTCCAGTTAAAAAATTGTTCAATTCCAGTTGAAAATTGTTTGATTACAGTTGAAAATAGTTTATTTCCAGTGGTAAATCGTTTGAATATAGTTGAATCAGCCTCTTGTGTGACTGAGTTGGAAACCACTGCCTAAGGATATGTAACGGCCCTGAGGTTTAATTTCTCTTCCATAAACAGAACACATGAAAACCTGCTGTGTGAGGCTCACATCAATATGCAGAGCTTTGAGAGAAGATAACTCAGCACGACGCAGACTCGGCTGATCTTCTCTCTGCTCTGCAAGACCTCCATAAATTGATGGAATCAAGGGAACCGTTGTGCAACTGACCCGACAACTCTCTTAAATCTAGTGATACGAGGACATGAAAAAACACGCCCACAAGGATTAAACTGGATTAAATGAGTAAAATAATATTAAGTGCTATTGTCAAGCTTAAGTCAAATTTAATGGACTTTTTTTTGTTGCTCTGTGTTTTTCAAATGTAAAAATGTTTCGCTTTTTCCTCGTATCTTCGGTCTCACCATCAACGCGTAGGTCAGGCCGAGTCCCACCAGGCCCGTGGACAGCTCGGCGTACAGCGCGTTGGTGATGGAAGCCACGGCCGCCACCAGCACCACACACGCCCCGATGTATTCCTGTCGACGCCGAGAGAGACGTGAGCGACTGGTTTCACCGTCACATGATGAATGTTTAATAGAGAGACGTGTCTGCTCAGCAATGAATAAATGAAGAAGACTTTTATATCTTTGATAGACAGTTCTGTCAGTTGAATGATGAAAAATGATCCGGGCCTTCATCAAATTCACTTGTCACTTGAGGGGGACGTCTTACCATGCGGACCTCCAGCCAGCGATTGGCTGCTGTGAGGAAAAGAGACGCGATGTTGTTGGCGTCCGTGAACTGAAGTAACCTCTGTCTGAACCTGGGCTCGTACCTGAGGACACAAGTTGTAGCCTGAGACGTCAATCACTCGGAGTGAAGAAGAGGGATCGAGGGAGGTGAAGATAGACAAGAGAGGCCAGTGGAAGTCAAGGTCGTACGAGGTCAATGAAGAGTCACCTGAGGGCTCTGATGGTGCTGAGACCCTCCACCGTCTCTGAGAAGTGGCTGAGTAAAGGCAGTTGAGTGCTGTCCTCCAGCTGCTGCAGGTCCCTGAAGGCAACACAGATCAGACACGAAGAATGAAGAATATAAAAGATCATTAAAGTAAGGATTTGGTATTTTATTGGTTTTATCCAAGACTCGGTTTCTGACCAGTGCTTATGAATAATAATTCCGAAAACACTGCCTAAAACAGTACGAAATAATTCCCAAAACATTGCCCAGACGGTGTCCAAAATGTACGCTAAACAGTGGCAGAAAATAACCCCCAAAAAATCCAAAACAGTGTCTAAAACACACCCTAAACAGTGGCAGACAATTACTCCAAATAATGCCAAAACAGTGCCTAAATCACACCCTTAACAGTGGCAGAAAATTACCCAAATCAATGCAAAAACAGTGAGTCAAACACACCCCTAAAACAGTGACCAAAACAAACCAAAACATGACTAAAACAATGCCAAAAATACACCAGAAAACATATCCAACCCGGTGCCTAAAATATTTCCCAGAACGATGCCCAAAATGGTGCTCAAAACTTACCTAAAACAGTGGCCAAAACTCATCCGAAACATACCAAAAGTGGTGCCTAGAACAGTTCCCACAGCAGTGACCAGAACTGTGCTTAAAAAATTAAACTTAAGCTTTATCCAAAAACTTAAATCAAAGTGACCTTTCTAGAGTTTTGAATGAAGAAAATATTATTTAACGTGTTTCCGTAGTAATACACTTTTACCTTGTTACATTCCCTCAGTAGCATTTTGGGGCAAGTATTCTTCAAATCACTGTCATGATTATATTTTTTAATTCCCATTAAATATTTGTATTTTAGAAAAAAATACATATTTAATAGGAAATTGAGATGAGGCACCAAAATCCAAGTTGCTTTTCAGTCAGTTTACAACCATATCTTTATCAAACACACTGTATTTGTCCTTCCTCTCACCTTGAGGCGACTCTGAAGTATTTCTGGATGAAGTAGCAGGTGATGACCAGCGGCAGGAGAGCGAAGAGGAAGACGGGGGTCACGTAGGAGATGACCCCGAGGGCCGACACGCACAACAGTGTGGAGCGAGCCAGACACTCCAGAGTTGTCGGAATGTGCTGATCGATCGTGTTGGTGTCCGTGGAGAACCTGTTGAGGATGCTGCCCAGCGGCGTCGTCTCAAACAGTCTGTTAGGAAGTCACAGTAAAGAGCTCACTGAAAAAATGTCCCTGTTTTACAGAACTCATGTCCAAATATTGTAATGAATTCATGACAGTGTCGATGGATCTTGATTCCTCTCCATGACTTCTATAATTAACATCCAAATATTCGCGCTGTTTGTTCATTTTTGTGTTGCAATTATACTTCAACCCGCTAGAGGACAGCAGTCATTTTGTCCTCTGCAGCTAATTGATATCTTTCGAGATCCCGGGAATGACTAAGGACGAGAGGATACAGACTCCGGCAGCTGTTAAGACAGATATTTTCAACATATTTTGTTTTCAAAACAAATTATTATTATTTTGTCAGTAGTCATGTGGTCTGTAAATTCTCCAACACCATTGTCAAGTACTTGAGCAGTACTACAAATATACACATTGTTCCTACAGTATGGGAATGTATTGCAGTATAGCGTATCCTTGCCTCCCCCCACCCACTGAGTCTGGTTCGGCTTGAGGTTTCTGCCTGTTGAAAGGAAGTTTTTCAATGACACTCTCACTCCCTCCTGTTTTTCTTTTCTCTTACAAACTGTAGTTAAACCTCTAATATTTTTTGACACTTCAAAAATAATTTATAATAATAAATAATTTAAAAATTACACAAAACTCAGCTGCATGAGTGCAAATCCATCCATGTGTGATCTATCATGTGTGATTACACTGTTGACATGTGCAGGGGGGGGGGGGTGTTTACATAAGAGGTGTCTCCAGGGTTGTGTTTAAGTAAACCAGATGGGTTCTTTGAGTAATGGAGCGAGAGAAAAAAGGGCTTTTAATCATGCTTCCGCCTCCAAATGGTTTTCTGTCTCACACACACACACACACACACGATGAGACTAAGGAGACAATAAACCTCATGGGGGCCAGGATGATCCTGTTGAGCAGGTTCTGGTGAAGCTCCTTGGCCACCTTGTGTCCGGTCCACTCCACGGCCACTGATGTGGCGAGGCAGAGGATGATGCCGAGGCAGCAGAGCACGCTGAACCAGGACAGGTACCACGAGTGACTGAAGCCACAGGCCTGATGGAGAAAAAAAAGGCTCATTAAGTACTTCCAGTAGTGTGTTTGAGCACCTGTCAGTCATGTTGCTTTCACAGTGATTACAAGCACCATTAAACTCGGGTTAAGATGAAGCTAATGTGCCATGAGTTCATCTGGCTTTTAGAGGGGAAGTTGTTTTGTTTTTTTGCTGAGATTGCAGGCCGGAGAAACTGTTAAACATTGTATGATGACAGCAACGAAAGAGTGTAATCAGTCAAATGTGACAACAATTGTTAATATCCACAAAACACATAAAGATCCATGTTTTATTTTCACCAATTATTATTTCCACTACTAAGAGGAGAAGCAGCATGAATATAGTTAAGTTAACTGTGTTCAAATAATGTGCTTTATAACTTGTTTGCAAATGTTCAGAGTCATTTGGATCCTTTTACACAGCAAGGTGCAAACAAGGTGACTGGACTTGTGTTGCGTCCAATGGTGTCATCACGAGCGACAATCCTGTAAATGGAGGAAACGGAAATCCGAGGTGAGGGTCAAGACAGCAGGATTAAGAGGATTGTACCCACAAGGTGCGACAGAACGAAGGAAACATAAACTCAGTAAACCCCATCCATTAGATGTTGAACTCACTAATGTTGGTGTAAACCACTTGGACAAACTTTTTTGTTTTTAACTTTGCTTTATTTTAAACAGCTAATGTCGTCACAATGTAGATAACAGTCGACTGTTTGAGCTCAATGATTGGTTAACTGCAGATAGAAAACATTTCCAATGAAAGGAAAAATCCTGGCCAGAAGTCCTAACCACAATTGACAAAAAAAAAAGTGAATTATTGTAGATGAGAAATATGTATGCTTTATGAACATGAATTAAAAGATAAGAAATCCTAGAGAGACATTCTTTCGGGTGATAACATCAGCAACACATTCTATCCCGATTTCAGCTTTTTTGTAATCTCAAGGAGCTTTTAGTCTAAATGTGTATCTTGAATTATAATGTATAATTATATCATATTTTATTTCTAATCATATTTATATAATTAAACTGATGATTTTTTCAGTAAATTTTAATTGTGATGCGAACCTAAAAAACTCTTGGACATATCAATGTGCATGTTTGTAAAGAAGATAGTTCCATGATTATGTATAAAAATAATATATAAACCTAAATAATCTTTGGTTTTGTTTTTCTCTGTAATAAAGTCTTATTTACTTGAAGACTATCAAACAATCAAGAAAAAAAATGAACATCTTGTCATTATTTTATTTTTTTATTTTTATTGTTTTATACATTTTTATGTCATTTTGTAAACTTCTGGCTGAACATTATGACTGACAGCTCATTTCTGTCTCAAGATGTTCTCTTGTTTGTCTAAATACTCTTCACCACCAACAAAATTCATCATGATTCAACATTCCAGTCAGCTTCGCTTCTTAATTTATATGCAAAATTGCTAAACATTTGATCCAGTCAGCAGCATCTAAACTACAAACACTCTCTGATATACACTCTTGGCTACGAAGCTCAGTTACTATGAAATGATAAAAAGAAGCCTTTTCACAAATGTCTAAACGTTGTTGACCTCACATATCAGAAACTCATGAATATATTCAGAAACTGTCCTTGCACATGAAAACATCAGCTGCTTCACTTTAACATTTTATCCTCTGCACTCCTGTCCCACGAGTGCTTGTGTAAATATAAATTGAGAAACTATGCAAAACTGAGACAGAGATGTTCTTTAAATACAAGTGTTCTCCTTGACACACACTCGATGAAAGCCAGCTTGTTGACTCTCAAGCTTCTCCCAGAAGCACTTTCACTCACTGCCATGTAGATGAGGTTGAGCTGCCGTTGCTTCAGGGTGCATCAGCCAACATTTCCTTTGTGTTTGAGGTCATTGAAGATGAGAGAGACTGAGTACATTGAGGTCAGGCTTGTGTAAAGACTGAGATCACATGATTTATTTATTTTTAAATCTGGTGCTTGAGCTTTCACAAGGAAGTGTTGGCCTCTCCTTACAAACGGAAGTTTATCAGTGCCATTTATAAACAATGCATATAACTTTAAATCATTAAAATTTAAAAGGTCTTATTTTGGAAGGTTACATTTTCTTTGTTGAGAAAATTGAATTAAAAATGTCATATAATAAATAGTTTCAATTTGTATTTTAAAGTAAATTGAATAAGAGAATTTTCTAAATCAAATGTTTTCTACAGATAGTCTTCGAAATTCTAGTTCCAATCATTTTAAAATAAATGCTCGAAAATTATATATATTTTTTTGTAATGAGCAGCCTTTTAATTTTAAAAAGGGTTGCTAGAACAGTGGCATCTTGTCAGACTAATCCGATCGAGCACTGAAAGCTCGGTACTCTTTTGGTATTGTCTGCTGGCACTATTATACGAACATTTTTATATTGAATTTAAAAGACACTAATTTATTAATAATTTTAATTACATCACTTTGAATTGGTAACATATATATATATATATATATATATTTTAACATTTGAAATGTAAAATTCATTCATTTTCTACCGCTTTATCCCTTGTGGGGGTCGCAGGGAGACTGGAGCCTATCCCAGTTTCATTGGGCGAGAGGCAGGGGACACCCTGGACAGGACGGCAGTCTGTCACAGGGCACACAAAGACAAACAACCATTCACACACACACTCATACCTACGGACAATTTCCCCATGTTCTCAATCAACCTCTGTATGTTTTTGGACTGTGGGAGGACACCGGAGTACCAAGAGTAAACCCACGCAATGTTCTAATTGCACTGATATACTTCCCCTTCATTTGTACTCCTTACATTGTACATCAGTACAACGTATCAGTCAAGCAATTATTCTGCTCACAAATCAACATTTTATCTCTCACCTGCACCACTGAGCAGTTATGGTTCCGGGCCTCGATCTGGGCCTTGATGACGTGCGACGTCCAGTGAGCCAGCCAGTAGTCGATGGCGACCATGAGTGAGTGTTTGAGCAGCTGCGAGAGCAGGAGCAGGCTGAGGAGGAGGACGCCGGCGGACGACAGGTATGTGCTGCAGGAGCGCCAGGGAATGGTGGCCCGTTGACGCATCACCTGCGACATGTTGTCGTCGTCTTCGCTCTCCAGGGACTCCTCTGAAATCCATACAGTCAAGTGATTTGTTTAAAATCAAAGATCGGCCTAAAAATGTCGACACCATGGTACACAATCTTCATTTTCTCTCGAGGTAGCAGATATTTAATACTCTCAGTGCATCAGTGAGTCGAGACAAGAGAGAGAAAATGAGCAAGAAGAAGCTGCAGAATTCATGAACAATACACATGCTTATGTTTGTGGTGCTTTTGCCAGAACAGAGAGGACACAGTATTTACATCTATTTTTAACCACCTCCTCTTCCTTGAAACGACATATCGTCTCTTCACATGCCTGCAGCGTCGAATGAGGGTGTTTGTGCGCCTCAAACGTGCATTAAGAGGGATAAAAGCAGGGCAGAAAGAGTGTCTGACGTCATGCAGCAACAGTGAAGCAGACAGAACCAGAGGAAAATAAATGAAATTGAAAAGATGACGAACGCAGCCGACACCACCGCTGATATTTACAGAACCACGATGCCACAGACTAGTCTACATGCTTTCTAGTCACACCTGCTCCTTCGAACATGAGGGCACCTGGTGCCGGAGTCGTTGGACACATGCGCCCCCGAGGTGTCACCAGCCCAAGTGAGACGACAAATAACACACAGATAAGGAGTAGAGCCCCTGACCTTTGACACAGCACTGCTAACACAGATCATCTTAACATTTGACAGGAACCCCAAAAGAAAATCACTTTGGAGTTTGGATAAAGGGTTAAGGCCTTCCGAATGAAAAAAAAGTTTGAAGACACTCAAAGACAACCACTGACCTTCCTCCTCTGCTTCTGTCCTGGCAGCCTCTCTGGAGTACATAGCTCTGCGAAGGTTCTTCCTCTCCAGGTCAGTCATACTGGCCGCCACTGTCTCCTGAGATGTAATTCATCAAAGTCATGTAAGATATATTTCCGGCTTTAATTAACAAATAAATAATGAAATATATATTATTTCTTTGCATTAAACTAAAATGTAAATGAACAACATGAATTTGTTTCATAAAAACAGAACATTTTTTCCATTTTAAATTCGTTTAATAGAGAAATATGTCCAATATGAAGTAAAAATTTGCTCAAAAATTGACAATTCTTGGGGACACACTGCATCAGTGATCCCCAACCCTGGTCCCTGGTCTCATCATTTCAGTTATTTTCATTATTAAAACGTTATTTTGAAAAAGATTTTCTCTGAAAAAAAATGGTCTGTGACTCCTGACCTGATAAGAGGCTTTTTTTAGAAGGAAATAAGCCTGTAAACTATAAAAAATGAGTGAAACACAAACTATTTATGAGAGCATTTATCAGCTTTATAGTGAAGTGTATTTTTTATACATTTATCATTCATATTTGGTAAGTCCTGCTGTTTTATTGATACTTCTTTTGTCTTAAGGTTGGCCCATGAATATAAAGCAGACATAAAGTTTGGGAATCCTGCTGTAATTCAAGGTAAAAGTCGATCAATACCACAATCTCTACAATTAAAAGCTCCTTATTACCTTTTCAAACTCTTTATCTTGTCTGTTCATCAGTGTTTTCCACTGCTCAAAGAGTTCTGGGTCTGAATTCTGGATGTCCTTCAGAGTCCCCTCGGTTTGGATCGTCCCATCCTTCATGGCGATTATCTAAATAAACAGCAACAGAGAAAACAAATTAAACTCCTCTTAAGGGTCGACTAAGAGGGGAAAATCAATGACTTAAGTAATGATCAGCCACACACATACCCAGTCTGCGTGCGGCAGGTACTGCAGCTTGTGTGTGACCAGCACCACCGTCCTCTTCTCCTCCATGAGGAGCTTCAGGATGCCGTTCTGCATGAGATGGTCGCTCAGGTGGATGTCTAAGGCAGAAAATGGGTCGTCCTATGAACGATGCAGACAAACTTATTATTTCTTCAGTGCCAAAAAAAAAGACAATGTTTTAGTAGAGCAGAGAATAATGGATGCGAACTTCAACAAATAAACTCTACGTCAATTTATTCCTGCGAATTTGCTCATTTATTATTCACATCCCGTTAGCTCTGTTTTCATTCGATTGAATTTTCTCGGATTTATTAATGTGATGCGCATCGACCGTGTCACTGTAATTAATGTCTAAAGGAAAGCAGGGAATCAATTGCCACCTGACATATTCAAACTAAAAGTTAGTTGTTGCTTTTCATCCCTGAAGCTCAGCTCAAGATGGATTGTTGCTATTTCTGTCACGCACGGTGGCCTCAGGAACTTTTGCTGCTGCTATGAATACTCATGTTTCATGCACAGACATTTTCAAAAAAAGCTTCAAGTCATGGAGGTTTATTTCTTGATCACTGCGGTGTCACTCACAAGAAAGACCACGTGGGTCTGCTGGTACAAGGCTCTCGCCACGCTGATCCGTTGCTTCTGCCCCCCGGACAAGATAATGCCCTGCAACGCAGAAACAAAACAACTGAATTAATAGGAGAATTCTTGCATTAAATTCAGTCGCCCGGAAGCAGCAGATATTCGCTGTAGAAGAGGTGTGTAAGGGAATCGAACATGACAGTTCCTCTGCTGAACAAGGTCATACCGTCTCCCTAAGCTGCACTGGATAAGGTAGCTTTTAGACTCTGGAAAGATCAGGGCACACAGAAAGAGTTGGTCTGTTGTACTGACCCGCTCTCCGATCTCCGTCTGGTCCCCCTGAGGCAGAATGTCGATGTCGGGTTTCAGAGAGCAGGCTTCGATGACAGCTTCGTACCTTTGTTCAAAAAAGAGAAAATAATGATGATTTAAAAGTATTATTTAATCTTCTTGTCTTGTCCTAAACGACTCGATCATATGTGTCAAACTCAAGGCCTCAACAAATATGCAAATATTCACAGTAATTGTTCATTTTTGTGTAGCAAATAAACTTCCCGCTGATAGATGGCAGCATTCATTATGCCCTCCACAACTAAAGATACTATAAAATCCTGTGAGATCCTGGTGATGACTGAGGATGAGAGGATACAGTCGACTCCAGCATTATAACGCTGATGTTTGGACATATTTTGGCGTCATAACCAGTCTCTAAAAGGTCTCCCACATCGACCAAAGATAAAAAATACCTATTAAAGGACAACAAAGACGAGCAGAAAAACATTTTCAAACATCTTTTATCTCTCTTGCTTATTTAGTATCACAGAAAGGCTGCATACTCGCTGAGTGAAAAATAAAACATCACTGCCAACCAAAAAATGGTGTTTGCCTGTGTGGATGTGAATTGACTGATCAAATACTTGTATATAATGAGAGAGAAAATATTTATTTTGTCAAATAATCCGTTTTCTGGTGCCTCAGAATAAGTCGCATTTTTATTTGTTGAACTGCCTCTTACCAAGGGCAACTAATGTCAAAACCCGTTCTCCCTCGTCTGAAAACTCGGCGAATGAGAGGTTACGAGAGTGGAGTCCATTATGATGTATAATGGCTTCACTCCTCCAGCCAGCTGTAATCGCGGCAGCTTTGTTTATACAACGAGTCCCTTGGTGGTGGAGACTTCCCGGATTGACGTCGGTGACAAACCTCTATAATTGACCAATCACAGCAGAATGGGTGTCATTAAAGTAAACAAGATTTCATTTACAGATACAGTTGGCGTGGCTTAAGCAAATTTTCTAACGTATATATTTAAAAGAAAAGAGAGTTTTGTACAAACATACGTATTAGTAAAATAAAGGTCCAAGATCTATTTAACAAACACTTAAATCAAGTCATTAGTTGCCCTTTAAGTAAGAGTAAATTCAAGTGGATCTTAAGCCTGCTCACTGCTTCCTCAGGGCGACTGTGTCTAGTTTTGTTGTAGTAGCAGATGTGTGACTAAACAGAAGAACAGACACTTCAGCCAGCTCGTCGTGACTCGAGGTGTTTTGGTGTCAACAGGGTTTAGTTAGAAAGTGACCGCTCTCTCTGGACACCATCGGTATCAAACGAACGCAGTAAAGACCAGCACAAAGGTCATCTCTGCAAATAGCCGCACTTGCTGTCACCTCTGAGAAGATCCACAGCGTTTCATTGTGATCACAGGTGTAGGAATATCAAAAGCTCAAATGTCTAGTCAGCAAATCTATTAATATTTCATCCCTACAGAGCAAGGTTGTCAAACTCAACAAGACAAAATCTTTGAGCAGGACTTTTTTTTAGCAGTGCAGCTCATGGTCTGAACAAAGAGTACATTTACTCAGAAAGTATTTGTTGGATTTTGATACTACTTTTTTGACGCTTTCAATTATCTAAGTGTTTGTCCTCCGTTGAATTCCTTTCTGTTGACTGTACTTTTACTCTTACTGAAAGTCTGTTTATAATTGTTGCCAGTGATCATCTCTGTACTTTATCTTAAACAGTATGATCTATAAAGGTCAACAAGAACTAATCAATTGGCAGGTCTAATAATATTATCTGGCAGAACAGATTTTGCACTGGAGCCTCTAGTTTGACACTTTGTAAAACATGTAGAATCATGGAATATTGTTCAAGGCATTAAAATAATCAATAATGTTTCAACACATTTGTCTTTTGAATGTATTGTTTATGAATATAAATCAATCATATAAACTACTATCAAAAGGTATAAAGGTATATTCAGTTTCTTTCCCAGGGGTGTTATCAAGTGAGACTCTGTAAATGATAAGAAACGCTCACCTGGGTTTGATCATGGGCATCTCGAATGTGATGTTTTCCACAAGCGTTGCATTTAGCAGCCAGGGCTTCTGGGAAGCGTAGGCGACAGCACATCTCTTTCTATTGAAGGTGTCAAACAGAGTTTATTAGATAAAGAGTGGATCAGTTGAGAGAGGTCAGACTGAAGGGGTCGCACATAAAAACTGACCCATCTAAACATTAAAGGACAATCTGACATAACCCCTTATTAATACACTGTTAATATGAAATTGCTGCTAATGCCGAAGTGTTTCCATGGAGACCAGCTGGTGAATGTCACCTTGACTGTGAGCTCACCTGATATCGCCGTCACCTGCTGTGTCTCTGTCTGAAGGGCTGCAGTGAAAGAAGCACAAAACTGATCATTTAACCAACAAGCTAAAAGTTTATTTTCCTCATTAGCTCAGATCTCCCTAAATGAACATGTCTATCATTAGCCAGAATCTAACCCTGCCCTGAAATAGACCCCCTCACACCCACATAATATTTCTTCCTGTAATTTGCTGAGACGTGGCTCTCCATCAGCACGTCTGGCCTCTGTGGTTTCTCGGAGGATCGTCTGTCAGTGTGCAGGATTGCTACATGGACAGCAGGACTGGGACCGAGAGTCTAATAAGTGTCCCCTGCTGGTTCTAAATCTAGTTTCTCATACTCGTTAATCTGTAACTGTGGGGCTTCGGGGAGGAACTTCAGCTCCTTATCTTAGGAATTACGCAAATAAGGAGCAGTAAAATGAACATTTAGAAGGTTTATTTCATCAGCAAACAGCATGAGCGTGCAGGCTCCACTGAACACCGCTAGGCAAGGACTTTAAAGGAGTCACAAGTAATGCATCCGTGTGGTTTCTGCATGTCCTGTCCCTCCCTGATCCTTTTCCAAAAACACTTCTTATCACTGATGAGAGCAGGAAGGAGACAGGGTGAGTCTTGAATGGAATGAAAAGCTAGAAGTGGCATTTAAGTAGTGACATTTAAACAAATGTCAAAACTCACATAATATGACCCAAAATGTTGTAAACGACTGCTCAAAGGGCTGCAGAGTGTGTTCTCTAGATTTCAATTGTCATCATCTCTACTTATTGTTCACTACTCACTACCTTTTTAAACACAATTTCCCTTATAAATCTTTAATAATTAATTAAAATAATTTCATTTTGTTTCTACCGAACACCCAAGTATGCATATTTTACACTTTCATTCTATATTCCAGGCCGGATGAAAGCCATGACAAGATAGCAGCTTTTAAACATTATTTCCTGATTCTGATTTGAATATATTGAAAGCTCAAGACAGACATTTGACTCTCAGTAGAGCTTTCACATTCATACACATTCATACACAGAGTGTTGTTTGTTTCACTCTGAGCACTCACCTTTCGTCCCCTTCCGACTCCAGTTTTGGGAGGCTGTGAACAGCAAAAAGACATTTTTAAGATAAGCTTAAATCAGTAGCAAGTATTGCAATTGATAAAAATAATTCACACAGCTTTATTTTTCTATCATCTACATTATTACAACACAGTTATTTTTTTTTTGAGCTCTCTGGAGAGGTCGGGTGTATTTTTGGTCGGGACTCCTTGACGCATCTTAAGCACTCCCCGGGATCATGTGTGAGAACAACCTGATAGCGGAGCTAATTTGCGGCAGTATTCTGCACCGTGTTTAAGATGGCTGTCATTGGACTGCAGCTGTTAGGAAATAAAAGAGAGGCGTCATTTAATAAGCTCACACGACACCCAGGCACTTGTAAACATTGACGTCACAGACTGTAAAATAAGAAGACTGCGATTCAGGGGTGCAGCTTTCAGGAGATATAATTTGGATGGAATTTTATCTTTTGAGGCCTAAACCTAAGCCGCTTTTCATCTTGTGTCGGAAATATTCAACAACATTGATATTGCTTTGCTTTCGCTTGCTGCGCTGTAAGGTCTAGAGCAGTGTAATGACTGAAAATGTCATTGTTTTTATTAAAAAATGACATGGTGTTTACACAATTGTGTTTTTTTGCATTGTGTACACTTCTTCTTTTATTAAAGTATTATTACATTTCTTTTTATTATTGTTTTTTATTATTATTAGATTTCTTTTTATCGTAGTTTTTAATTTATTATTTTTCTTTTTTTTTTGTTATCTATAACAAATGTAGGTCTCATGTGTATGGTCTGTTAGTGTCACTTCCCTCATTTTCCAAATGCGGGAAAGATAAAGGTTTATTAAGTCAAATAAAAACTCCTCTCTGAAAAAAGAGATACAAAGATTCAATGTCACCCACATGTCGAGCACGCCGGTGTAGTGTGTCTGATGGAACTGATCCCAGGTCCGACACACAGATCAACACAACTTAAGTTCAAACGAATACTAAGCTCATGCAAGTCTAAACCTCTCATTAGGCATAAACTGCAACGTGCATCAAAGTATAAACGCCACCGAGAAAAACCACAAAATCACAGCCTAATCACGGACCCACACTTGAGAGAACACTTCTTGTGAACACGATGTAGCTATAAATAAACTCGTCACTGGCAATCTTTCCCCGTTAATCAACATCTGAGGAACCATTTCCTGACTAGCGTTAAACTGGCGGAAAGAATCATCAGCATTTTCATCAAGTAGAGCAACTTCAAGAGGAAAATGTTGATGATTGAAAGTGTCTCTCTTTGATGAGACACTCACATTTAATTTAACAACAAAATGTTATTTTAGCTTCCTCCAAATGCTAAGGACAAAATTATATAATTTAAGAATAATATTTATCTTAATAATAAAAACTCTCCGCATGACCTTTACATGACAAATATATATCAAGATTCTAATTTTAATAAACTTTAGTCAGCGGACAAATAACAGACCATGCACGGTGCCATGTTTAGACCAAATGATTTAAGGCAGGTTTTCTAAGGGCAGCAGGTGGGCGGCGTTGTTGGAAGTAATACTGGCTGTTTGGTAAACACTTCATATACAGAGAGAACATATTGGCGGCCATGACCTGTAATTCTATCCACTCCCAGAGGAGCTCTTAAAACTACCGGTCGTGTCATAGGACTATTTTGGTCTGTGCTATGTGTTTTGACGAACTGTATTGTACAGTAAACACGGCAACACATCACTGTTTCTGAGTGTGAGTCACCGACTCTGAAGAGATTTGTGAGGCGTTCATAAGAACAAGTACCGAAATTGATGAAGAAACGATTACTTTTCATATTTTACAATAAGGTTTGTCCTTCATAAATGTGGCATTCGAACAAAAAATTAACTCATAAGAATTGAGGCAATAAGTTCAGAAAGATGATGAATGACAAGGAGCTGGACGACACGTGGAAGAGAGAAAGTGTTGACACAGAGCTGCCACTCGGACAAAATACCCGTCACTCTTCACAATCTCTGATGCATCTGCCAGATACAACACCTCATGCACATTAAGCCGCTGTGAATACCTCAGAATGAAACCCAGTACAATAAAAACAACAACATGAATGGCAGAAACACATAACCAGACACTATTAATCCACAGACAAAGTGGAGAGGGTAACAAAATATCAGAGCAATCGCGGGTGAAACTTACAAGGGTTTGACACAACAGTTATTCTCTTCCACAACTATCCAGACACACATAAATATATACATATAGAACATGTGTCTGTCTGTGTTGCCGCACAGTTAAAAACATGGAAAAAAAACATGTAGATTTCTAGTTGTATGTTATAAATAGTTTTAAAAGAGTCAGTGTACTGAATTTAACTAGGGCAGAAACTAGTCAACATCCGTTGGAGGATTTCCAGATCCATCAAAGACTGCAGCAGACAGACAGAGAGAACCAAATGGGATATTTTCTTCACACTTATTTGGTGTAAAATTTCTCAATTGCCTCAGCCAGCCCAGCCTGAATTGGCAGTAGCACAGAAAGACAACAGTCTCCAAGATGAGTTTCTGAGAAAAGTGGTCTAAGGATGAATCATTTAAAAAATATGAAAGGATTATATCAGTCAGTAACTATTGGCTGGACCCATATAAATAATTTCGCTTTTTTATGTTACCAAATTTCAAATATATGCTCTGTAAGACAACATTGTCTTGCAGGCGCGTAAATCAGGATGTTTCTCATTCGACGGGACAATCAAAAACATAAAATGAAGCTATAAATATCTGGTCTATTGATCTGCAATTTAAATCCTATTCTTTTACTGCTCTATCTTGATGAATGGGGTCATTGTCAGGCAAGATTTAATAGCAACTACTCTACTAGATCAGAATTTTTCTTCATGCCGAAGCTCATAAATTGAATCAACCATCGATATCGGACAAATTACATGTAGCTTTTAACTTAACTAGGGTCAGAGAGCAAAGATGGCAACCGTACACTGACATCGATCAGAGCAATTATTTACTCCCTGGACAGCAATTCAGAAGGTATGAGGGGCCATTTCACAAAATTAAGTTTTTCTCTCACACCTTCTATCAAACTCACTCACATCTACTATCAAACCCGCTCACATCTATCATCAAACGCTCTCACATCTACTATCAAACCCTCTCACATCTACCATCAAACTCTCTCACATCTACTATCAAACCCTTTCAAATCTACTATCAAACCCTCTCACATCTACCATCAAACTCTCTCATATCTACCATCAAACCCTCTCACATCTACTATCAAACTCTGTATGAGCACTTAATAGTACGTGTATGAGTACTTGATTGTATGTGTGCGAGTGTTTGATATTACGTGTAAGAGATCTTGTATTTAAGTGCATGAGAACTTGATAGTGAGTGAGAGATCTTGACATAAAAGGAAGCCAACTTGATTACATTCATTACATTCTTTTTAAAAAGAAATTCAAAATAAAGTTGTTCAATCATTACTTAGTCATCATCACTTCAGTATTTTTTTTAAAATAAAAACTGCTTCATGCCTTCTATCTATTGGCATGATAGTTCTTTGCAGTACTTAATAGTAGGGGTGTTAGAAAATATCGATATGGAGTTATATCACAATATTCTCCACGACGCTGTATCGATATTAGACAGCACTGTATTGATAATTAAAAATGTTTTACATACAATTTTTTACATATATATATATCTATACAAATAATTAACATGGAAATATTCATGCCGTTCGTTCATTTTAATGCTGCAATTAAACTTTTGGCCGCTAGATGGCAGCAGTCATTCTGTCCTCCACAACTAAATGAACATTTAAATCCCGCAAGATTCCAGCGATGACTGAGGACAAGAGGATGCAGTTGACTCCCAGCAGCATTTGAAAGCTTATTTTGGTTTAAAAAAAACAAATGAAAGGAGTTACGAGTTTGAGTCATGTGGTCTGTAAATTCTGCAACACCAGAGCAAAATATCCTTGTCTTTACAGTATCCCAATATATCTCAATACATCGTATTGTCCGATTCTTGACAATAAACACCCCTTACTAATAGTAAATAATGTTGCACGTTGGGAACTGTATTCGCCCTCTCCTACCCATACATCTTTTAATGTACATGTTAAATAAAAGTCAACTGACCTGTTCCATGCGACCGCTCCTGATATCCTCTGCATCTCACCCAGTGCTGCCAGCAGCAGGGAGGATTTACCACATCCAACTTGGCCAACAATCATAGTCAATTTACCTGCATGACGTGAACAAGTGAGTGAGTTTTTCAAAGAAACGTCATTTTTTTTAGTCTCACCAAAAGGAATTCTGATGTCCACGTTAGACAGTGTTGGTGGTCCATCTGTCCATGTGAAATATCCACTAGTGATCTGAGGAAACACCACAAAAAGGTCTTAGTATGAAAACAAACGAGTGGTTAATGATGAAATGGTTTGTATATTCATGATTTTGCTTTTGCTAAAGGGGCCCTGACACAAGCCTCTGTAGTACAGTTAGTGCTTGACGTTTAAACACTGAATCCTGAAAAAGATTATGGAAAAAAATGTGTGAAAATGGTTGAAATCTCTGTGTTGAGAGTGTATCTGAGATGACAGTAATAAAATGTCTATATCTCACTTTAATACAGATGTCTTGGTCAAGAATGTGGGACGGCCCATCTTCGTGCTCTCCTCTCGAGCTGTGGTTGTTCCAGTCGTCCCTCGGGGGACGCTTCCTGTTCACCACCTTGAGTGGCTGGCGGCGTGAAGACAAAAAGGAGGACGATGAAGGGAGAGGTCTAGAAGACGACTACACAGGGTTGATCAGTGAGCACAGAGGACCAGGAGGTGAGAATTATCCAACAGGGAGATGAAGATGGAGCCACAAAACAGCAACATTAATAAAGAAACAACAATACACCAGGACAAAGACAGGATAATCCCTTCACACAACACAAGGAATTGCACATGACTTGCTTAAGTACTCACCACAGCCTGGTACCTATTTTGGTTGTGGTTGCTGGAGCCCGGGGTCAACGTAGCTCTCGGCTCCTGCTCTTCTCCGATCTCATCGCTGGAGAAAAACTCACTGAGCTTCTGCACGCTGCAGTCAGACAGAAGGGGAAGATCAACATGAAAGAAAAATGTCTAAATGACCAAAGACGACACAAATAAGATGCTTAATATTCTTATGAGATGCTTGGTTTGTAAGGTAAGAGTTCCGCTCCCAGTTTCTGGTTGAATGATCTATTTTCTGGAAAAGACCAATTTAATGACATATATTCATACAATTCATTAACTCATTATTTTAATTATTTTATACCTTTATTTAATCTTTTTAATGTTTCCATTATGACCAATTAGTTTAGAATTGTATTCGAATATAGATCAAAATGAATTTATTAAATTGTAATAATTTTCATTATCCCACTTTCAGAAGTAGATGAAAAACCTAATTCAAAAAAATGTTCACGTCTCACAAATCGACAACAACATTATTAAGATTATAAAAATCAACAAAGCAGCAGATGGCTTCTTAATGTGCAAGTGATTACAAGACTGTGAAATTAGAATGGAAACACAGTTTGCATTTAACTTGGAAATAATTGACGGATTGCATTAAACACTGTCTGACTGTCATCTGGTTCCAACTATTCCATGACAGGCGATCGGAGGAAAACATTTATTTCATTAATTAAAAGCGTTTTTCTTTAACGCTGAACTACATGTTTTTATTCTATTCTTATTTTTTGTAAATTGACATTCAAAAAAAGGATTTCAACATGAAATCTTTTTTTTTTGTAAATAATCTTTTATTTGTAAATAACAGACAACAGTTTATATTGTATTTATATTCAAAATGAAAGAATGAGTTGTTGTTTTCTCACCTAACAAGGGCTTTGACAGTGGAGCGCACCACACTGGAGAGCAAGAACAGAGGTGTGACCAGTATATGGAACAGCGACAGGGAGGCGAAGGCCACGGCCGGTGACAGGTCCGCGTCCTCGGAGATGTGGACGTGAACCACAAATGTCTGTGGAAGATTAACGGAAGAAAAGCAAGATATATATATATCTGCAGTTATCACTCTGACATTCGCTATTAACACTCAAACACCTTCACACGTTTATAAAGGAGCAATTAATATTCCAATTACTTCCATTGCCTTTCCCAAGAACACCGATGTAGCCTCGAGATTAATGTACGACGTGCAAAACAAACAATAAAATTAAGGAGTAACACCTGAGCCTAAACCGCTGCAGGAATTGTTTTTTAATCTAGACACACAAATCTAAATAAAGTCAAACCAAATATTTGACTAGAAATATCTATACCGGCTTCCTCCTCTTATCTGTCGGACCAGGCTCGTATGTCAACACTCCTCTTAACAAGGACTTCTATTTATACAGGCATGCATAAACATGCCATGTGTCACCATCACGCTTCTGCATATCTTCTGCACGCTATACTATTGTTGTTTCACAGCTTACAGAAAGGCGTTGCATCAGAAGGCAGTAAAGTGTTTACTCAAGAAGAACACACATCATTTAACTCACCGTCAACACAGCTGCGATTGGAATAGCTGCATTCATAAAAACTGAAAAGACACAAAACAGCAGGATGTGAGCCATTTGCAAGATGATGTGGAAACAAATTGAGAATGAATTGAAGTTCAACTAATTGCATTTTGCAGAAGTCAGGTCTGAGTATTGCCTTTAAAATAACAAACTCATTTGTACAGAAGCTTTACATATTTCCAAACAAGAACACTTGTCATTTACATGCAGGAAGGCAACTCTGAATTGTTTCAGGTTAGAAAGACATGATGTAAACTCAAAACGTATGCAGATTGATTTCATGCTTGTTTCAAATCTTAAGGGCACATATTGTGGTGTTTTTATTTTTATTATTTGAAGACCCCTGTTCTGTGAAATGATTTATCATTATTATTGTGATCATCAGGTTTAAGTTTATCACAGATACATCTGAATGGTTTTTGGAGACAAGGCAACTTAGTTTTTGTGACATATATGCAGATGTGTCACTCATAATAGTAGAATAAAACTTTTTTTTTTTTTTTTTTTTTATCACAGGTGAATTTTAGAAATTGTGGAAAACATTAAAATAGAGTACTTACTTATATACAGCAGTGTGAAATAGAGATTGAACCTTCTTAAAAAAAAATAGATATACAGTGTTCCCTACATTGTTAAAGGAGTTACGTTCTGAAAAAACAACCGCAATAAATAATGGGCCTCATAATCCCTCCTTGCACTGCTTATAAACCTTTACTGTCATTCAAAGTTTATACCCTCGAATAATATAACCTTAATAGTTACAACAAATAAGTAGACGATAGGCAAGTTTTAAATTAATCAAAGTTCCTTAACCACATTTAATTTAAACTCAAAATTTCATGTGCCATCCCTTTCAACAAACGTCTCTGTAATGGTAACCTGAACAGATTTCACATTCGCTTTGCCGCCCAGCAAACCAATCACAGCTGTCGATCACTTTTGACATTGCAATGTAGAAAATATTATTGTAATGACCAATCTGGCATCACTAGATAGAGCAGTGTAAAAAAAAAAGCCATTATGGGAGTTTAAGTAAGTATTTTAAATATAGGTTCAGTGATTGTGTTGAAGATCTACTGTTCAAATTAATCACCTGTTTGTCACATGGTGAACAATACAGCTCCATTACAATATATTTAAATATAGTAGTACTGTGTGCAAAAAAATAAATAATCTACAAGACCGCAGAACGTCAACAGGAAGGGACCACTGCAAAGAACTATTCTATCAACAGGCAACTTGTGATCGATCAAGACAGTGATTGAGAGTTTCGCTCCAATTGGATTCAGTCATGATTGAAAGTGTGATGTATGGAATAGACTTTCCAGGCATTCAATTGTCAGGGTTACCGCTTTCCGTCTCCAATGATTTATTCTATCCAAGACGGAGGAGGATGCTTTTTCCTGACCACAGTCTTTTTCTGAGCCAACAATGCGCAGCAAATAAGAAACACTATTCCCCCACAAATAAAAAAAATAAGGTCCAATAACCACTGCTGCGAGTTGCATTCACCGGTTTCCGAACAATCAGTTCCTAGTTGTTCGTGTTATGAAATATTAAGCGTCAACAGTGGCAAGGTGCTGAAAAGCTTCTTACTGGATATGGACGTGTAGAGAGCAAATGCCTGCAGGCTGGTCAGCTCTTTGTCCCGGGTCTCTTCCACACTGTCACAAAAGATGCGCTCCCATGCGTACAGCTTCAGCAGCTTGATGCCCCGCAGCAACTCATTGGTCTTTTTCAAACGCTCACTGGAGTATTCCTGTAAGTGGACACAGGGGGGACCACGCTGCTGTGAGAACGTTATGAACATGTGCTCTAATGTGGCAGTTGAAGGTGTTTCTCTTCATTTAAATCAGGCTACGCCTGGTGAGAGGCTATTGTGCTGAGATACACCTTGAGTTTAATTGCAGGATATGAAAGTCTGCAGTGCAATGATTCCATTAAGGGACAGCAACATAAATGTGGATAATCTAACACAGTGACTGGTAATAACAGCGAGGAGAGAGGAAGGTTGCTTATGGGACTTTATCATGTATGTCATTGTCATTTTAAAATGGTGACAATATTTTCTGACTGAGAGTAAATTGCATTTGTGTGTTTCGAATATTGTACATCCTTGTGATGGCCTGGTGAGATGTAAATGAAATCATATAA
The DNA here is from genome assembly GCF_982586985.1 of Callionymus lyra. Classification (NCBI taxonomy): domain Eukaryota; kingdom Metazoa; phylum Chordata; class Actinopteri; order Syngnathiformes; family Callionymidae; genus Callionymus; species Callionymus lyra. The sequence continues at coordinate 10,088,274 of NC_141825.1, read as the reverse complement.
TCACCGTATAAGAGGTTGAATAAACTAAGAGTCAATTCAGTGTGAAGTCTGTGCTTCGGTTCCCAGGCAGAGAATTAGACTTGAAGGGAACAAATATAGTATCACTGAATAAAAAATGATGGTCGCACAAGAATGGTCCTTCATTTTAAGTTGGTATATGGACTGTGGTCAAAATGTGCTTTCTGTGGTGGTTATTAAAGATTGAGTGTTGCCATTATAGGTTTATAAGTAAGTCTGGGGATTATGATAATAGAAACTGGTCATAATAATAGGGCGAAAAATTAATCATATTTAAGGGGCATAAAATGAATAGTATTATACTGCAGAGGCATCAAATAATTCACAATAATGTTTGAAATGTATGCAAACAATTGTGAGAAACAATATGTAAGTTCTAAATGATCGTTGTTAACCCAGCATGCGATGTTGTAATTAATTATTTTATAACAGACAACAAGTGCATTTGTTTAAAACAGAAGAGAAATGCTTTTGCGAGTTTTTTTCACTTCATCTTCCTGGAAAAGTCTCTACAGTAATTTGTATAAAAAATAGTGTTGCGGAACCACTGCTGTAAAGCAAATCTAAGAGCAACGTTAACATAATAATGCATTAGTCAAAACACGAAAAGTTGTCAAAATTAAAACACTTATTATAGGACATTTGAAAAAAAAAAAAACAGTATATAATAAAGTCAAAATGGTTTATTTTCACGTTTAATTTTCAAAGGGATAAATTGTACTAGAGACTATTTAAAAAATGTAAAACACAGCAATACTTTGTTGTTATATTAATTGTACAGTGATGACATTAGTATTTGGAGTTCAGGCAAAATAGAATGAAAAGACAAAAATAGAGTCGCTGACTAATCTAAATTTAAGAGCTGACATCTGACTATAATTAACTGTGACGCTCTTTTCCACGATACTTACCAGTGTGCTCTTTTGTGTTTGAGACAACTTGGTGGCCACAAAGTATTGTACCGGAGCTAACACAGCGATAACGGTTGCTCCGATCAAGGCACTGATTCCCAAGAGGTAGTAGAGCAGGATCACACCCACAATTATCTGAGATAAAGGGCGAGAGACGTGACAGAATAGAACGTCATTAAAACATCAAGATAAAAACATTTTTTGTTCATTGTTTCAATGCATTTAGTAAAATGCTTAAAGGGATTATTATTGCAAATGATGAGCAGTAGCCATATGTTTAAACACATGGTATATGGTAGAATGTTTCAGCTGGCACATATGATCAGTAAATGGAGCAGAGATATGAGCTACATTCTCCTCCCCCCCACTCACATGCTGTATTTTTGTTCTCTTTTATGGCACAAAAAAAGATGAGTCACGATGGTTCCACCTGTACGTGGCTTCTGTCCTGCCAGCAACAGTGTGGGGAGTCGAGCTGATTAGAAAGACCCAGATGGAGATCGATGTGAAATTTGAGCTGTTTTCGGTTGTCAATTATGCCAGTTAATTTAACACTAGAATGCTATTTATATGCTAATTCTGCTCAAACACATCAAAGACATCAGCTGCAACAAGTCGCATAATAAAGATCTGTTTGGGGAGTTATTATTTGCAAACAGAACAGTACTAGAATGTAACAGATCATTTTTTCAAAATGTGAATTTATTTTACACCTTTCCTACTGGTCACCAAAATCCGAAAAAACAAGTTGATGCCTCATTGTATTTGACTTTGTCATGAAACATATGTTTAAAAATAAGAGTTTTCCTTTCTCTGCATTTGCAATGGACAGCATTTAAACATCTTAGGTCATCATTCAACAATGTTAATAGTCTTTATTTAATCTGTATTTAATATGAAGCTTACACTCTCTATAGAATTACAGTAGAAGCAACTGTCAGTCGATGTTAATATATGGTGGCTTGGCAACTACTTCTTTCTATTAAACTGAGCCTCCGCCTTCACCCGACATTTATCTTGTTGACATTTAAAGGGGAGAGTGATGTCGAAACAGACAGGAATTAAAATAAACGGTTAGATTCTCCCAAAGCTTTCTCTGATGAATGTTTTTTTTAATTAGTTTTCATGGATTCTATTGTTTTTTTTTTAGTTAATGGTATAATTTAAAGATTCATGAGGTCTGTAAAATAAAACAATAAATAAATGACATTTGAATGCTTCCTACCTGAACTGGCATGGCCCACAGATTAGGACAGAGGAAGAAAAACCACATGAGTTGATTGGTATCTATGGCAACCAGATTGCAGATTTGAGCAACAGTGAGCTCCCCCATGGACATGTTGGAGGTGCATAAACGCATAATCTTGTTGTAGATTTTGGTCTGCAAAAAAAACAAAAAGAAAACATAACTAAAAAATCCTGTACAACAAAAATAACCACACTATCTTACACTATTGAAACGGAAATGTGTAGTAAATAATTGAGCAACAAACACAGAGGCTTCAAAGAGCGCGAACAGTATCTCACCTGAATGGCCCCACGAAGGTTGATGCCTGTTTCGATCGCCACATAGTAAGACGCCTGGAGGAAGGTTCTTTGCAGGATGAGGGCAAAAAAAAGCAGCACAGCCAACACATACGCGTTCGCCAGAAACTCCTTTGATGAAATGAAATTGATCCCCAGTAACCTCATCTGGAAACAGACAGCAGTTGAAAAAAAATATTGACCTATTTTTGTTTATTATTTCGAGCACATGTAGGAAAGAAATCATTGCGTATGGACTTTATTTGGTATTCTTTTTATTTTTTAAATAGTTAAGTCTGAAGAACAAGTCATTTTATTTCTATTTGGTATGTCTTCTGCACAAATGTATTGTCTGATTATATTATCTGTGAAAAAAACATTTGTATCAGGTGAATCACAAATTATTTATTCTTAATTATTCTTTAAAGAGGTTTCTGTCACTCATCCAATATAGGACTAAAAACTGTATTTTTCTTTCAACTTTCAAACAAACACGAGTGCAAATTGGTGTAATTGTATTATTTGATTCCGGTTGACTTTCAAACAAATAATTCCAAAGTTATTCTTTGCCGAAAGATAAAACTCCCCGCCTGGTAGGCGTCATGGTGTGCCCTCTGTGAAATCCAAGATTGGCCGACAGCTACTGGAGCAATACGTTCCATAAATATTTGAAGAGGCTTGAATTAGAATCAGGTGAATTGGAAGGGCATGTAGACGACGGTCACCTTTCTGATAAGTCTGGTTATTTGTGTTTCATGTCACGATCATACTCAAACCTAAGCCTCTATATATATTCATATAGCAAAACAAAAATCAGGATCTCACTTGCAACACATCGTGTTGTCTCGAAGAACATTAGTAAAGACAATTTTTAAAATATTCTAATATATTTCCTTCAATTCTTGGTCTAGATGTTGTATTTACCGGTTGCTGTATTGTGCGGTTGTCCTTGCTGATGTGGTGAACGATGCCAGAGATGCAGAGAGGACCAGCGAACCCCAGCAGATCAGCCATGAAGCGGAATGTGATGCTGAGAATAAGGGGTCGGCCAAACGCTTTCCTCAAAGCCTCCCAGATCCACTTAGGGCTTTGTGCCGTTGTGCTCGGAGGCTTCTGAGAAAAGACAGACAAATGTAAAGAAGATTGAGTTACATTGAGGTAAACGATTACGCCGAGAAACACCATGATAGGAGCAACTTGTGGGCATAGCAGGAAGTGCTTAGATCGATTGAGATGGTATGTTTCTCTAGCTCCTACAGAGAAAATCATTAGATTTTAAATTAATTCTTAAAGAAATAAGAATGGGTTTGCTTTTAGGGGTGTCGGAAAATAATGCATTAAATTAAACTATTTACTTTTAATTTAACATGCAAATATGAATGGCTTTTATTCGTCTTTGTGTTGCAGTTAAACTTCAGGCTGCTAGATGGCAGCAGCCATTACGTCCTTCCCAACTAAAGGAACAATGACATCCTGCGAGATGACTGAGGATACACTTAACTACAGAAGCTTTAAAAGCTTATTTTCGGAAAAATTTTGGTTTAAAAATAAATGAAAGCAGTTACGACAAATATATTCTACCTACAGTATCGCAATATATCGCAATGTATTGTATCTGTGACCCTGTATCGTGATGCGTACAGTAGTGATGGTTTGATGAAGCTTCATGAAGCAGTGTCATTATGCTCAGAGTCCACAAGATGGCAGTCTCTGCACTATTTTCCTGTTCTAATGAAAACATCACATCGTTTTTAAACTCATGGCGCCACCTACTGACCTGTGAACAACATGACACTGCTTCATGAAGCTTCATCAGACCATCACTAGTGTACTGTATCGCTAGATTCTTACCAATACTTTCCACATTATATTAAAGACAGGATTGGATCACACAGATTGTGAGGAACCACCGAACAAAATCCTTTGGTAGTACAGGGTATCAAAACATTCTTTGTCTTCGGTGCAAAGTTTCTGTAGCCATTTGTGATCATACTTGATAATTAATGGATATTTCTGAAGAAAGACTGACAAAGAGAATGAACATCAGTTTGATTCGTCACTTGTTACTAAGTGTTTTTTTGCACTGGAAATTATTTGTTTTATTTATTTTTTTATCTGTTAGAGAACAGATTGGAGTGGAAGTTTACCAAAGGTGAAGACATTTTACTCTGTGTAAAGTGTGTGTCGTTTTACTTCTGTTAGAATTAATTTTATATATAAATATCTATATATAATGATTATAATTCATCACCAACATACAGAATAAGGAATAGAAGGACAAATGTTTCATGCAAAAGTGTGTAAAAGTCGGCAGGAAACCCTAGTCTCTAGTGGAATAACTTTAGCATAACATAAATATGTAAAGCTTTTGCTTGATGTTCTCAAAGCCTGAGCTCAGATTCATGGCACAGAAGAAAGCAATAAAAACATCACATATTCAGTGAGTATCAGTTGCTTTAACACCGATTTCATGTAGGTTTTTTCACCTACCAGAATTCACAACAGACAATTTGTCATTTTACAGCCTATTTACCAACACAATTTTATGTCAGAAAAAAGTAAAAAGTGTACTTATAAAGACTGCCGTTTTATGATGTATACACCAACAAATAAACTACACATTCACAGCATGGAGAGAGAGCTCCTGTGCTTCCTACCAGGCCGATGATTAACCCTTATTATGTCAACATCTGACAGCTTGTCCTGATCAATTTTCTAGATTATTTCACTTTCTCAGAAGGGACTAAAGATCAATTTCTCTCTGGAGCGGAGCCAGTATGACAACAGAAGATAAAACTAGGTTGAACTATTCGAAGCAGCTTTCAGGGGAGTGGAAAGTAATTGGTTGGACATAAGAGCTGAATCGCTGCAAGTGACGGCACTTCTCTGAAAGAAAGTGCAAATTTAGGTCAAAGCAGTAAAAGTCTTGCTGTGGCTTCATCTTGAGAAGCAGTGATTAATGGAAGGTTTCACACTCGAGCACTCGAGTCAGTCAGTGATGCAGAATAAATCATGATGCTTGCAGAGGAACACGTTCTTAAGTCTTTTCCAGCAGACTTGTACAGTCGAAGACACGTTAATGGTATTAAAACAAACACATCTTATTCTATTTTCACATCTATTTTAAGAATCAAATAAATGCTTTGTCATGATATTTCATCGTGGGGTCTTCGAGTTCGATCAACAATCGCGGCGTGTGTGCGTGTGTGTGTTATTTTCTCACTAATCCGAGCTGTGAGAAGAGACGTGACTGTAAGCATGTGTCTCCGGCTTTCCGTCCGAGCCGACACTGAACCCATTTAACTCCGCATACAAACAAAAACACACAAAAACAGACAAGTACCTTGCAATCACACGAGGAGAGGAAAAAAAAAGTCTGAAGATCTATTCTCACAAACCCTTCCTGAAATGAACTTCCCATCAAGAGAAGCTCAGACCCTGCAGGGGTCGAGATGTCACATCGTTCACAGTAGAATGAGAATGACCCTCTTCCTCTGTGTCCCCTCCCTCCTCCACCTCTCTAGTGGGCTCTTTCTTTCATCCCTCGCTGCTCGTGGAAGGAAGTCTGATTACGTCTGCACCGGACACACACGCCCCAGTGACGAATCTTTGGTGACCTTTCAAACACTGGAAAACAATGACCCCTGACATGTTGCGCATTGAATGACACAAGTGCAGCTTAGATATCTATTGAAGAGACTTGTAAGAGCTTAAACGCTTTGACTTAACGAGAAATGACTTTTCATGTTGAGCTGTTGCATCAAAAGTGTGCCTTTAACTTCCCTTTAAACTCATATAAACTAAATTGCAAAATAATTTTATAAGACTCGCTGGATAGTAATCAAAGTAGAATAATATCAATGTTATTGTATTGACCTATAAAGATACCAGTGTTTAAGATATTACTAATATCAAAAGGACTTCAACTAAAAGTATAACTGAGGATTAAGTAAATGTAATAAATGGAAAGTTACATACCATTAAAAATTATCAGTACTGGTAAATGACAAAGTTTGTTCGCCCGGCGACCGAGAGTGCTAAAAGATTTTGGCACGTTGTATGATTGATTTTTAGACCGTTTCTAAAGGTAAATCAAACTGATAATATGATGATGTTTACATTTTGATCTATGTATCGGCAAAAATCTGGCGATTCGATACATACCACGATACAGGGGCAATGATATGCTATATTGCGATATATGACACTATATTGTGATACTGTAGTAACAAGGTTATATTTGTAGCACTGCACGAGTACTTGACTCTGGTGTTGCAGAATTTACAGACCACATGACTCTTGACAAAGTCGCAACTGCTTTCATTTCTTATGGAGCCAAAATATGTCCAGACATCAGTATTAAAAGTTGCTGGAGTCGACTGTATCCTCTTGTCCTCAGTCATAAAAAATAGATTTAATTTGACACACACATAATTGAACTATAAACCATAGAAAACTAAAATCAATATAATGTCATTTTACACGTAAAACACAATATATATTTCCTGAGTCATCCAGGTTCATTGACCAATTTCCCATTCCTTAAAAAATACTGCATCCATATCTTATTTTAATTCTAAAACAGATTTTGCAAAGTAAATTTCATGTTTTCCTATTATCCTTTGGGGCATAGACTAATACTAACCCACAGCTTCATGCTTCAAGGTGACATGACAGGAAACAGCTGCTGCTTTCCTGAAGCCGAATAAATGAAGAACAACAACATTATTCCCTCAATGATATAAAGGTTAAAATCATGTTAAGAAGGAATTGTTGTTGCTTCACGTTATATACAAATGTTCAAAGGCTAATTAGTCACGCTGCTCCAGCAAAATACTCTTTGTGACGTCCAGACAGAGTTTATTGGTCCCAGTTGAACCAGATCTGAGTCATATCCCTACAATGCAAGCAGCTGCAGTAAAGTAAACGCTCAGAAAGTTCCCACATAAATGGTCGATGTGTGACTGACAGCAGTCATCAACTGTAAAAATATATAAAACGTTGCTCCAGGGAACAGTGAAAACGTGAACATTATTTGAATCTGCAAGATATCTCACAGTCACACTGCTTCAAATGCTTGAGGGTAAAAATAGAAATAAAATAATAAACATTATTTTGAATTGCACTTTCAGTTTTGGTTGGAGTTTTAAAGATTGAATATACAATTAATGATAAAAAATCTTCAGTTCTAATTATTTCCTTTAAAACAGACAACAAAAGGTTTTGTTTTCATTTATAGAATCTAATTATATTTCACGGTGGAGGAAATTTGAGCGCTTTGAAAAATATTAAACTCAAAACATGCTATATCAAATATGCAGTGCGAAAAAAAATAACCATCATTATAACAATAAAATAACTCTAACAACAATTACAACTATAAAAAACAATAATGATTATAGTTTATAAAATTCCAAAGCTACAAGGTCAATAGGAAAATACCAAGGTTGAAAATAACATTTCAATACTATCTACAATACATGACGATAATGTAGCTTCATAGGAAATCAGGGTGAGGACCTCACAGTTGATTGATTCTAAACATTTTTCTTATGATAAACCCGACAAGGCAACCAATCAAAAAATCCTTCTTTTTCTTTAAATGACACATGCTAGAACACATTCATGCAGTTTACAACCAGCATCAACCCAATATATATGCACGCTTCAGCCTTGTGTCTGACAAAGCTGATACAATTCATCCAGCAGCAGCACTGATAAAGATAGAGATAAAACACAGCAATTCTTTTGACTTTCATCACTGTAGACTCAAGTAGAATGAAAACACTTTAAATTGACCCAGTAAAGTGCAAAAACAATTCAAGGATATTGCGTGTTTTGACGCATAAAAAGCACTACACCCTTATCTTCAAATCAATTGTCTCACACACAGAGGGCTATCGACTTCTTAGTTGTTTTGAAAAAAAGGGGGAAAAACACCCACCTTTTGGTCTTCGAAGGCCTTGCGCAGCTTAATGTAGTTTGTAAGAGCTCTCATCGCTATTGGTAGTTTTCCGATGACCTTAAGGTCAATAGGTCGTCGGTGAGCCGAGGTTATGAATGTGTTCATCCACCAGTACGTTGCTTTGGACAACAGGTTGACAAATGGCTGCAGAAAACGAACGCCCAGATCCTGGAGGTCCTCTGGAGGTTTCACTTCTGTGGGGTCGGCGAAACACATGTAGCGCTGTAAAAAAAAAAAAAGTGGGGAATACAATTTCAGGCTATAAATTAAAATGAGTCAAGGTTGTTGTATAATAATTATAGAGCTGTGATGGTTACTGCTTAAATCGTTTCAAACAAACATCATTTTATTATTATTAATAACAACACTTTTCAAGCAAAGCAGTCGTTCATCTTTATCTTGTATTGTTCAGGGCCTACAATTTTAAATGAATAACGACAACAAAATAATTTATGGGATCATTAAGTCAGCCGGGGGATTGAAAATAAATTGAACGGTCGGCAGAAAATAAATTTCAGTCGATGAATAATGCCGTGTCAACATAATACATATGCACTCACCCTGCCCAGGATGACGTTAATCTCCACAGAAAGCAGGAGGCCATAGAGCAGTACCAGCAGTCCAGTGATACAGTAGCGCAGCTGTCGAGGGCCAATACCATGTTCAGTGTATTTGGCAAACTTGATCGTCTTCATGACGAAGGCCAGAACCCAGTAGATCAGAAGTGCTGAAGGGATTGACAATGTACGGATGTTAAGAAAAAAGACCACATCAATTGTTGTTTTATTAAATGCGTGGTTCACATTACATCTGAATGTTCACCTCAGCCTTCAATGTCAAGGTCGTAAACCATTTAGCAGGTTTTGTCTGTTCATTATTACCGGTTATTATGGAGATTAGCACGTCGTAAAGGCCACACATTTCATCTTAATAACGAGACTCTAATGGTCAACAGGTTAAATTCAACAGAGAGTCAGTGGACTGTGAATGAGCAAAAGCTCTACTTTAAGCTCCCTCCGGATGTCACAGCGCCTCTTTAATTCTATTTCCAGGCCAGAACAAAATTCAATTCAGCTGCTTATCCTTGATCTCTGAGTCAAGACCAGAATCTTGGACAGACTTTTTTGCCAGTTTTATCATCCCAACAATTTTCAATTGCAGCTCAGATTCAATTTTTTTGATAGGTTAGATACAAATGATACACTTTTTTTTCAACAATGCATGTCAATCAAACAAGCAACGAAACTAAACTAACAAAGGTTGTCACTCACCTTGACAATAATACACAATGTTAACCGTTAAGTTTAATGAGCATTGAAAATATATATATATATTTATCGTTATATTTAACGTAAGTATGAGTCTAATTATATAAAAATCCTTTAATTCTTGGAGGATTCCACTATCCTAATTGTCTCTGTTTGTTCTTCACCCAAAGCACCAAAAATGTTCTTTCTTCAACGTCCGTTTTTTCCTTTTATTGTGAGTCTCTTATAAATCGTTGATAGCGATAATCTCTGTTTCTTATCTTTACTTAAAGACTGATGTCTTTATAGATCAACCACATGAACTATAGTCTATTTATTTTTGACCAGAGGTGCCCCCTTAAATGACCTCAAGAAGTGGAGTTATGAAGTTAAGTTAAGAGGCAGTTAAGAAGTAACTATGATGGATGATAATGAACAAACAGGAAGTTAACCGCTGAAAGGTTAATGAAGCATGATTAAAGTGATAATCTATTTAATCACCAGCAGCAATAACATCATTAATATGAAGCATGATAAATGACAAATTAAAAAATCAATTAACCGATGTTTAAATTCATAACTAAATGTATAAATAAACATGTGAATAAATATCATAATTTCAAAATATCAAAATGAATTCTGAATATATTTTTGTTGAAGAAAGGTGCTATTTCTGTGTGTGTACATTTGTAATTTGACTTTTATTTATTTATTTAACATTTTTTTCATGTATTTAGTGTTTTATTTATTTTGTGGTTTTCTGGCCTGTCTGAACCAGTGATTGGTTAGACGAGAGAAAAAGTCAAAAGCATTGATCCTGAAACCATCGAGCCTGCAGTAAATAGCCTTCAGCATCAATGCTGCAGCTACAGCTCTCACAATGAGTAGAAGACCTGAGGTGAAGCATGTGGGCGATTTTGTGAAGATTACCAAGTATTCTACTTCCACATCACAACAGCGTTGACCAGAGACAATATTTTTTATTTAATAAAGTTTAATGCGTTCAAATTGAGTCCATTTAAGTCCCAAAATCCCATATTGCACTTACACACTTTACTTTATCTTTTAAACCTGTCCGTGCTGGTTCTCATTCATCCAGGTCATGGTTATCCAAGAGGTTCAAAAGCGAGTCAAATGTACTGTGTAGAGATTATCTTTTAAATTGTTTTTTGCTGTATTAAATATATCAAACAAATAAATCTTTTTGCTAAGTGGTAACATCTCAATGCAATCTATATATATGTATTCAGGACATGATGAAATACAATGTTCTCACCCTTATAAGAGCTTTAGTTATTCCAAAAAAATAACTATATAAATATAGATGAATTAGCAACCATATCTTAACAGTTTCACTCTTTCCCCTGCAGCCATTGTAACGGTAAACTTTTGCAGTTATTGTTGGCAACAACGAGCACTAAAAAAAAATCAAAAAGGGAAAAGAGTTTTCCCAATCTAGAAAACAGCTCTTATCCTAATCTGATGATATGTTCATAGTATTAAATGAAAGATGCTGCGTCTAAAAACTAACCCATGAGGTCTGAAGATATGAAAATTAGATCGAATGCAGAAAATCTTTAAATAACAAAATGAAATCTCCATCCAGATTTCTAATATAAAAAGATAATGTTGATAATGCTGTTGGTTTGTGGAGTATATTTAGTTTTTAATGTCATTGAAATAGAAATGGAGCAGGTGAATATTAACCTACCTAGTAGGAGTTTGGGGAAGTTGGAGGTCTCGATGTTATGGTAGTAGATAATGGAGGTGATGCCCGCCGTGAAAGCCAGTCCTGCTGGCATGTAGAGGTGAAGATGGAGAGACTGGCTGAACCTGTGAAACAAAAGTCAAACAGAGGTGAAGAGTAAACTAATTAACAACACACAACTGAAACTGGAGATATTTTATAGATCAGCTAAAAACATCCTTCACTGTATTTATTTTGCCATGAGCACCTCTAACAGTGAAGCACTGACCCCCCTTTCACAATCAATATTCTATTAGACATCGGAGCCTGTGGTCGTGAACGTTTGGACTGGGACAAACGTGATGTCTGGTGTCCTGACTCAGCCACAAATTATAATTGGAAGGTCCATCAATAAGAGTGTTAAACATGGACACATGTAGGAGCGGAACACACTTGAACGAGGCAGCGACAAAGAGCCTTTTTCTTTTCTCGCATTATCAGCAGATAGAGGAGAACGTAAGAGAAGTGTGGCCCTGAATATAACGCCAACCCAGATGTGACTTCTCTGGAGGTGTGAACACTGATTGACGGATCCACTTTCATCGACAGACATTTTCAGAGGAGAATAAACCAAGCCTTCACCGTCCAAAAAAAAATCTGTTTTTTTTAACATCCCATCGTAGAAACTGGTCTTTCTGACCGTATTGATAATATAATCTTTATCCAATCACATTTTCTATCTTAATAATTATTGTCATAACTGTGACAATTTAACACTTTGGCAATAATATAGGTAATACAATAAAACATCTGTCATACAAGCAATAATCTAGTAGCGCCGAAGGCTGAAAGACAGTTTGATAAAAAAGTATATTAAAAACGTCATACAGTAAAGGTTCATGACAGCTGGAAGCTGGAGTTATTATATTTATAACGTATCAATTTAAGACGTTCTTAAGATATAAAATAATTCATTAAATACGAGAATAAACTCAATAAAACTGATTGCGATATTTTAACAACATGAAATTGAAACAAAAGTATCAAAACGTCATACCCATCAGAGACGATTCCTTCTGCAATTTCACAGACGAGAATGAAAAGCAGGACGAAGGTGAGGAGCCATCGGAGGTTGTGGCCCGGGAAATGAAGCCAGGTACTGTGGTGGATATGGACTTTTGAACTTTGGCTGCCCCAACCTTACATAGGTGCACAGACGGAAGAAAAAGATCAACTGTTTACCTTTAACAAACACATTTAAACAGTATAATAATATATTAAGAACAATACTGCAGCATAATTAACTGTCTCTGTAGCTTGTGAGAGTGTTTTTTCAACTATCCTTGTTAATGACCTTGACTTGTGCTCTCTATTCCCACTACAACCTTCAGTAACAAAGTGCTGTCGCTCTCATATTAGAGGTGATTCTCAGTAGAATTAAAAAAACAGGCTGAGCCAGCTGGATGTTGCGTCAGCCTGATATTAGTCTACAACAAGACTAGGATCTTTAATCAAATATACCACGAGGTAGTGGAATATGAAAAACGGCTATTTTAAGAACAGTTTTTTTAGTATTTCTTTATTAAAACAAAATATTTAAAATCAAGCTGGTCCGTATTTAATAGTTGGATCACAACAGGGTGCAGCTGAGTGTGCACTTCCTGACCTTCAATGTTTATATTCATGTCCGGGACATTAAAGCCGCACAGGATTGATGACGACTGCAAGTTGGGTTTGTGCGCGACATGGTAACACAGGAGTGTTTGTGGAAAGACAGGGAAAGGAGAAATCCTTTCTAATCCTTCGACATTTGTCTTGACAGAACTGAGAGGGATGCTGCTCAAGGTGACACAAGACAGAGATTTCTTTTTTTTTTCCTAAGACAGATTTTTAACCTTTTTTTGTCCAGTTATTGATTTATGAGTGCTGCTTGAAAATATGTTGAAATGTCAATCATACGGGTAAACGTCTGTGTTATTGGAATTTTGCCTTTTAAAAAAATAAAGTGGATAGACATGACTGATCTGTGCTGTTTTGGGGGTTAAGATCATAGTTTAGATTTCCAATAAGATAATCATCTTTTGTTAATTTGCAATCTTCTAATATTTTCAGATAATAATGACAACATTTTTCTTTAACGATCTACTTATTTAGTTGCACACAACTCAAACAAAGCAAATAATTACACACCAATCTGGCATAACATTCTGTAAACGTTAAACTATTCCTGTTTAAAAATCTGTTGATATTATCAGATTTGCCAGCCACTTGGATTAAATCCAATTGAGATATCAAAATGATACACTATCTTTATCGTAGTTTCTTCCTACATGACACTAGAAAACAAGCTAAATATTAGCTAACAAACAAAAACGTAGTAGGAAAATGTTTCTCCCCCAGTTAGGAAGAGAGATGAGAATCATAGGATCATGTGTCAGTAGAAAAAGAGAGAAACTGCACCTTCTCATTAAAAGCTAAAATTTCATTTTCACTTTCTCCGACACATTTGACAGCAGGAACAGAGAGTCTGTGTCAAACTAATGCAAAAGGTCTGACAATGTGCTCCGTCTGAGAAAAAGTCATTTCCTGCTCAGGGAATAAAAACACGCACACACATGCAGGACACACAAACATTGACAAAACAGTGTTGGGGCAGGAGCGTGTTTACATGAAACTGTCACTGAGGTCGTGTGTTGCAAAGCAGAGCAGGTCTGGAACACATGGACGATGACTATGATGCTAAAATGTTGGCCAACTGCCGAGTAGGAAAAAGCAAACGATGCGAGAATCATTTGCCAGAAAGTAAAGCATGTGTTTAACTGTTGACGAGACTATTGTAAATGTAAGATCACTTAGTGGTGTTGTTTATGTGTTTCTGGCTGTGAGACATAAAAGTCCATTTAAACAAGGGAAGAAATTGTCACTGGGATATGAGCACAGCGTATAAAGAGAATTCTCTTGTCTAAATATTTATATTTTGGCGCCCTGAAGGAAAAATTGATGAGATGAAATCATGCAATCAAACATTATCAAACAGGCATGAACAATAAAAGCATCTTTTGTATTTTTATTACTGTTTCTAGGCACAAGACTTCTGTTTTCGGTTGGTAAACTGAAATAAATGGAGGGAAAAATTTCAAAAACTTCTCAAACTAAGTCTAAAATATATGAAATGGACATGGGGAAATCCCACCAACTATCTTCCTTCATATCGCATTGACCCACTGACATGTGTGCAAGTGTGTGTCTTCGTGTTCACCGATCATACCTCCCCGCCAACACTCACCGATGAAGAGGATGGGAAAGGTGATGAAGAGGAGGAAGATATGTGGCACCACATTGAGCGCGTCCAAGAAGCAACCGTTGTTGAGAACTCCACCGTCCACATTGTAGGCTAGAGAGTTATTCTCATTCCCACAGAACGCCAAGGACATGGTGGAACCGGGACTCTGCAGGGGAACCGGACAGATGAAGGCGAGGAAGAGGAGGAGAGGGAAGGAGGAGGGACCAACAAGGAAAGACAGACAAATAAAAACACGTATGAAACGTCTCTCAGTGCATGATGAGTTCTCCGACGCCTTCCTCACTGGATCCAGGTCATTCTCTGTTCGCCGTCTTTAAGTCTTTTTTAAATCCAGATCCCCAAAAATACATCCAAAAGAGGTCAAGATAAAGTGATGGGTCAGAAACAGAACCGGTCAAGTGCATACACAGCAGCTCCCTTCTCGTTCAAGCCGCTTTCCTGGCCATGCTTTGGAGACAGATCTGCATCCCGTCTGTCTGGAGAGTGCATGCATCCTCTAAAGCTGAGGATTCACTTGTACCGAGGGCTGCACCGCTCCCCTGGAATGCATTCCCTCTCCGTCTCACATCACACACACACACATACAGGGCAAGACGGCGGCATTCTGCAGTACACCTGCTATTCCTGTCTCTGTGCAGAGCAGAGCTCGACCTTGGTATGATGAGAGCGAGGGAGCGGAGTGTGTGTGGAGCTGGCGGACTGAGAAACTAAGGTAGGAGGGTGACAAAGAGACAGAGAGAGAGAGAGAGAGAGAGAGAGAGCGGGAACGTGAATGATAACAGGACAGCGGGGGGAATACAGCCAATGAATGAGTGATGCCAACGTCACAGACGAACGTGTAAAGCATCGGCAAGTGCAGTAATCTAAATCCTAACAGGACATTTCCAGCGGTTACGTAAAAGCTACTTGCGTGTAAAGCAGTATTAGCAGCGTGTGTGCATTGCAAAGAGAATATATAGAGCATAAATAAATAAACGCTATTGTCATAAATTCAGTGTCACTCAAGCCAAGAAGCAAATGACTTGTTGTAGACTTGGATTCAGTAAGACCTACATTACCGGATTTCGGATTATCCAACCCTCAGATGGACATTTTGATTATGATTAATATGGTCTGAAGAGGAGCCATAACATGCGGAGAATGGGGATAAATAGACAAAACACAGACCTTCAGGGTGATGATATTCAGAGTAATGAGGATTTATTCAAAAGAGCTCAGTGGATGGACTTGTCTGGGAATAAACATGGTTAACTGCTGGGTTCTGGCGTATTGTAAGGAAGGCGGTCATACATACATGCCTGGGCAAATAAAATAAAAGCTTAAAGTAGATTTTGATATGTCGGAAAGAGACGCACTTGCTTATATGGAAATTATTTATTCATAAAACTAGTCCTTTTTGACAGTGATATGGTATGTTTGATAAATGCTTTAACAACCCCTGTTTGTTGTTTAGAAATTAAAAATCTGCGGATTTATGATAATAAGACATACTAAGTCCCTATATGAACACTCAAGTTTACTGTTCAAATGCATTAAAAATATGAAGACATAAAAATCATCTGCCATGGAAAGTGGATAAAATGGTAGAAAAGGTGGAGAGAATGAAATGAGGTGCACTTTATGTTAGCATTGAGTTTTCATTAGGATTTGTGTCATTAATTGTATTCCTCTTAAAAAAAAAGAATGAAATATTCGAATTGTATCTGTTGGAATTCATGCTCTATTAGCTAAAACTGATAGCATGGCTTTCAAATAGGACAGAAAAAAACTTTCAGGGAGTAAAAATGTTGGTAAAACTGTCAACAACTTTTCAAAAGTATTTCTCTAGTGCCTCCATTTTAAATATTAAAAACAATAACTATTAGCCTCAAATGAGCAGATGCTAAAGGCTAGCATGCTATCTAGCTTGATAGCTTTTCTTCTAATATTTTTCGTTTTATCATTGTTAATATATTTAATTTAATTCAATATTATCAATTAAAGATGTTGGACTACAACTGCTGTGTTTGGCTACAGAGTAAACAAATACATTTACATTAAGAAAAAATGACAACTTACTTGACAAAAAACTCAGCCATCTTGGATATGAGGGGCGGGGCTTATTTGGCTCCAGGAAGTCAGGAAATCCTCTTTATTTTATTTAAATACAATAATTCCTATTAAACATTTGAAATGTAGTTTTCCCACTATTTTTAATAATAAAGTGTTAGAAAACAATGCAAACTAAGATTTAATACCTATCTTAAAAATGTGCTCTCATTGTATTTACATTGAAAATATTCTTCATCCAACATTTGCAATAAATCTTCCACACATGAGCTTCTATAATCAGTCCATATTAAATAGTATATTCAAGTTTTCTATTAAAGCTTCTCGTTTGTCACACATTTTCTGTCTCCGCCACCTGCTCCACCCTGGCTGCACTCTCTTCTTCATCTTGCTTGATCCTTGTCCACATGTCTTTAAAAGTTGACCCACAGTTTTCACTCCTGTCACCCTCCATATTTCTAACTTAAAAAACAACAACATATATTCTCACTTGCTTTTTACAAACCTCTACTCATTTGCTCTCGGGTCTATACCTCCACCTCTCTTGCTTTTTCTTTACCTTCTCCTTATTTCAAACCAGCGTGGACATCATCATATGCTGATGCTGATGATGATGATGATGATGATGATGATGGACATCATACCTCGCCTCACTATTACTCGCCTGATCCTCTAATTATAAACCCATTCAACAGTCACACACATGTGTCAAAGCACGTTTCCCTGAACAATAATTGACATACATTTATGTAGTGGCCTATATCAGAGATTTGCACCATCCATTACTAGATTGTCTGAAGGGGGGGGGGGGTGTGCTAGAGAGAGAGGGCAAGAGTGCAAGTAAAAAACAAAAACTGTTCTAATATGTAAACTACATACTGTATAAACAACAGCATAACCATCACATCTGTGTCTTTTTGGATGATATAGTTCTTCAAAATTGGGTTAAAATATGATTGAATATCAAGGGACATCACTGTGAATTTTCCAATCTACTTTGGTGAGACTGAGACGAAGGGATGATTTGTCTAGATCTGACTTTTTTTCCCCATAATAAACTCTCCATCTGGCGGGAACAAATCCGTCAACCCACGACATAATAACTTAGAATCCAACATTATTATATTGCAGTGATGTATTGTTGCACATGGAACGTCTGTTCGAAATTCCTTGAATATAATAAATAATATACTTAAAATTATTATAATAATATATTATAATATACTTATAATAAAAAATTGGATATTTCGAGTTGCGAAACTCACCGGTTTATAGCGTGAGATCATCGTGGATCAGGTTGTGTCACATCCGTCGTTTGGATCCAACAGGACGAGAAATAATATCAAAAATCCACGACCGTCATCCGCGCCTGATCCAGGTGCTGTCCGCGGTGCTGAACCCGGGACCGAGGTAGGGCAAGGGGGCAGAACTTCCGCTCGATCCCACCCTCGTTTTTATCCATGAAGTTACAAAGGGGAAAAAAAGGGGGTGGTGGGGAGGGACGGGTCGTAAAACGCTCCACAGCGGTCAATTCCACGCTTAAACTCGCCGCTCAAGTCACGTATGCAAACCCACTGCACACTGTGGTTACGTAAGAGTGTGGAGCAGGAGACGTTACATGATGGGTTGCTCCACTTTCTGCTGCCCAGTTCTGTGACTCCCACTTCTGCCTCTTTATCCTCAAAATGAAGATTAACCCGCGATGAAAATCAGCCAAACTGAGGCTGAGGTGAAAGATTATATATTTTTTCTTCCAAAGGAGTATATTGCCCCCTGTGGGAGGAATCACCAGAAACCACATTACAGTACATTTTAATAATGTATAATCATCATCATCATTTAAAGATTTACTTTGTGTGCATAGAAAAAACACTTTATTATACAAGCTAATAAATCATTTCCACACTAAAATAATCATTGAAAAAAGTGGGCATGATGAAGTCAATAATGATAACTATATTTATCATCCAAAATTTTCAAGATGTTTGAGCTGATGGAGAAAAACTCAAAGTCGACAGACGATCTTGTTACAAGGAAAATAACCACAAGAAATAAGAGGGAGGCTAATCAAAAAAGATACCTTTAATAGACATTACAAAGACAGATCACGTCCATTCAGAGTTGCCGGCGAGGAGAGACCCAATTTTCATTTACTCGGGGGTAGAATGTTTTAATCATGTCCGACCACTATTGACAGCCACATCCAGGCTCATCAGAATCACTTTAATTTCCAGGTGAAGGTTCAATTCAATTGATGATGAATAAATGGCTCCTTCTCCATCAACGTAATAGCTTCAGCTTGAAGACTCAGAAGAAGGTTCTGTGGAGAAAATTGGAAAAAACGTCATGTCAGAATAAAACGTGGTCTTTCTTTCTTTAGTAACCGCAAAATAGAGCAACAGAAGCACAACCACATGAAAAAAAACACAAATTATAAAGAGCGTTACATTCAGATGAATCCTTGAAAGTTTGGTAAAGATACATTTTGTCCTCGACTGCTAAAAGTGTCCCCTTGTGTGATTTAGACCTACAACATTACAACCAAAGTGCTAAACCTGAACAAGTCTTCCGGGCTGGCAGGATGTTGGATGGCTCTCACTTGAATGATAGACTTGTGTCGGCCATTGTAGTTTATTAAAAGCACTGATGGAACTGCCAGACCAGACAGGACGTCTAACTCTCCGCTACAAACACATTTATAAAGACATTCAACTGGAGGCTGAAAAAGAAGAATTACTCTGAAGTGTTCCTTGTTATCTGGATCCTTCTTAGACGACTCAAAAGTACTTAGTCGTGTAAGTTAAACAGCTGGAAATGACTCGTGCACACATCAAACCGGATGAAAGGCTGAGAGCTTGTAGAGCGGACTGTGAGAGAAGCACACGGTGTCACCCAGTGAAGTCAGAACATGTCACAGTCCCATGGAGCAACATCAATCAGAACAACTGGTGTGGGCCGGCAGAAGTCATGTGTCTCTTTCATGAGCGTCCGTGACCCGATGACGCTGGTGAATACCACAGAGGCTACACATGTGCAGTTTATATTTGACTCACGGCGTCGCTTCAGACGTACAGCGACAAGTGTGCACGGCTTCGCTTCACATCGCAGGTTTTTGATGGTATATCACTGCCATTGGTATAGGAAATATTGAATTTGAACATTTCAAATGAAACCTTTTATTTGAAAATGTTGTTGTTTAAAGTTTTTTATTAAATTTTTTTTAAATAATTGAATTAGAGAATATCTTTAATTTCAATTGTATTATTATTCTTTTTTTTAAAACATTTAATTTATTATATTCAAATTAAATGCAATTTAAATCAAATTGAGTTTGATATTTTAATTACAATAATTTTTACATATTATTATTTTAATTTGTAGTCTTTTGAACTCAGGTTCTGTGTCAGAAAAAAAATGTAATTAATAGTAAAATGTTTAAAAAAAAATTGTTCAATTATTTAAAATGATACAATTAAATTCAATGGTTCAACTTACAACTGATTAAATTTAATTATCAATTAAAACTAATTAAAATTTGAAATGTCAAATTCAACCTTTCAGCCTCTTCTGATGGCTCTTATATTGTATACATCTACTTCCAAACATGCGACCTTGAGGCTTTCGCTCGACAGTAAATCTGGAAATCAGTTTGACATTCTTCCGACAGCTTGACGGGTCTAAACAATGCCGAATGAGTTCTGCTTGTTCAAGTTTCTTCTGATTGACAGCGAGACTGTCACATGTGGTTAAAATGTGAGACCACAACAACAAAAAACTGTCACACCAAATCTTCCCTCTGACAGGCAGGAAAGAAGAGGGAGGTTGTAAATGTGACTCAATTACCAGGTGAGGGAGAGTTAAGGACGGAGGAGGTAGCCATGTCTGTACAGTGACGCGCTGCCTTCAAACGCCTGCCTGTTCACAGTGGGACTGACTGATGCTGACTTGGGGCTGCCGCGCACATACAAGCGCACACACACACACACACAATACATACAACACAAGCAAGTCATATTTAAAAAAAAGATATTGTTTTGTAGTAAGAGCTGCATGATAATTGAAAGCTTTAATTTAAAAATGAATACAAATAAATACTGGTTACACTAGAAAAGCACAAGAAGCTCATTTCACACGACTTGAATAATCAAATCAATAAACAAAAGGTCTTGTTTTCAACATTAATGTTTTGTTTCAGTAGAAAAAACAGAATCTTTCTATCAGGAACTGAACCGGAGACCACAGAGGTGACAACTAAACCACATATGACGTTAAAATATTCTCAAAAACTTTTGCGATCTAGAAGCATCTTATTTTGTTACCACATTCAAGTTTGCTATGTAGCTTGATAGCTTTTATTCTAATGGTTTTTTTTCTCCAAGTAGCATAGTTAGTCCAATAAATGTTTATTAAATTTAGCAAGTTCTAGTTCTGAATGTTCCTGAATCAGGATAAAACTTCAGGACAACCTCATCCCACTATCAACACCTGCAATAATATGAAAAAATATAACCATATGTGGCTGATTATATAATGATACATCTTTCATTAATGGTCAACTGGCAAAATATCCTCAACACTAGTACTACGAGTCCCATAATGCACTGCAAAAAAATGAACCTTTTTAAAGCCAATTCAAAATATTGATTCTAGTTTTTATATAAAATTTAAAATTAGCATTTACCCAGAAGAGCTGGAGAAAGTTTGTGGGGAAAAGAAAACAATCTATCTGACCTTGAATAAGTAATGAATGGATGATGGATGATGGATGGAGTTTAACTCTAATTTAACAAGAAACAAATACTTACACTTCATCTTCGTACTCTTTCGGTGGTGAAACTGTGATCACAACATCAATCCAGTCCTGTAAACAGAAGCAGATATGCTAATGAAAGAGAAGGAATTCACAACAACAGCTTACATGGCAAAAGTAAAAGAGACTTTTTTTTATACGACTCTTCTTAAATCCATACCCCTCCACTGTTCCACGCTCTGGCCAAAGTGTTTTGCCCTTCAGTCAATGTGGCATCGATCAGGATCTTTCCATTCACGGCCATGAGCTCATCTCCAGGTACGACACCACCTGGACACACACTCGTTCACAGTAAGTATTTCGAAAAGTTTAACTACGTTGTTTAACTAGTGTTAATGAGTTGATGGGGTTTCATGAAACAGCTGATCTGGTTTCATGATACACTATCCTCATCTTCAAACACCACTTGATGGCACTCGCTGCTTTATCTTTGGCTCCAAACCACTTATTCAATCAATCCTCACATCATTTTTAGACTGAGAAAGTTTTAAAAACGTGATCAGCTGTTTCATGAAACCTCATCAACAACCACTAGTTTTCACATTTATAGACTGACCATGTTTATCGGCTGCTCCGCCCTCATACACCGATGAGATGACTAATTTTCCCAGAGGTGAGTTGGAACCACCTTCTAGAGCCAGGTCCAGCTGCCCCACCTCCATGACAGAAAAGTCAAGTTTACTTGTGAGGATTCATAAAAAAAATAAAATAATAAAGAGGCAGTACCTTCTTGATCCGTAGCAACCTCACATCACGTCCTGCTATCTGGTCTGCTGAAAACTGTCATCACGGAGAAGATAAGAACATGCAAAGAGGCAGTGAATTCAATTAAATATTTCAAGAATGATGAAATAAACAGACGTTGTGGGTAAATAATCTTCTCTGTAAGAGTACAAACAAGGATAAAACAGAATGTGCATCAACATGTTTTCATTATTTAACGGAAGGAAAACATTTATACGTTTCCTTCACAGTAATGAGACGTTACCATTGAGTAGGGATCAAAGTCCTCGATGTATTTCTGAAAGCCCTGAAAGAAAACCAATGAAAATTTTTATAGTTGATCCACGGTGAATATACAAGGCAGCAAATGCGAGGATGCTAACCACCTGACTTCCTCTGACAACCCTGCATGAATGTGACCTGACGGGATAATAATTCAAATGTCGCAGACTCTTTAATACATTCCGGTTTAATTCAATAAGGATGGCGGATTATACAAGCACACAGGATCCTGTCTAATGTCCCCCTCAACCCCCCAAATATGAAAGATAATTCCGCTAATCATATTAAGAAATGGCACCAGATTAAACCGGATTCTGTTGCCGTCCACGTGAATCTGATAGTTCAGTTCCTGTTACAATAATTCCTGAAGCTGAAAGAGATTGAATCAGACGGACAAAGAAGTATACTTCTGAAAGAACAAACCAGTGTCACTATGATCTTGACTAGTGAAATTGAGAAACAGTGAAACACACACAAAAAAAAACAAGAGTAGATAAAAGCAGCTCAAAAAGAAAAGGATTAGAATGAAAGTATAGAATGAAAGATCAAGTGCGTTCACAGCAGACAAGATGGTACGGATAGATTTACTTGTCGTTTATGGTTGGATTTAAAAGATGTGTTGTAGGGCACCATCCGTTTCAACATTTCAGGCGGCTGAAACACAACGTTACACATGAACACACCAACCAACGACTAACGCTAGATGAAAGCAAAACATTTATGAATATTATTTTCTTCATGACTAGAGGAGATCACCGGGCAAAAAACAACAGCACACTAATCCGATAAATAAAGCCTTGGTTACTATTTATAACTACCAGAATGAGACGGATAAATGTTGCATAACAATAGTATATATAATATATAATATACATGTATTTAATTATGAAAACGGCAAGAAAATGCCACATTTAATGCCACAAAAACCTAAACAAAAATAAATGTGTGGAAATGTTGAAAAAAAGTTTTTTTTCAAAAATCAGGGGAAAAGGAAAAGTAATAATTAATTATTAATTAATTAATAAAATTATCTAAAAATGCCATAAAAGCAAAGTCCAGGCCTCTGGGGACCACGTAAACACATAGAAATGTGTGGAAATATTAGACATTGTAAAGAAAAAAAAGGGGAGACTTTTCTGAAATCTCAAAAATCTGGATAAAAATGACAATGTCGGGGTTTTAAGAAACAAACAGAAATAAAGAGAAAATTGTCTTTATATTTGCGTTGCAAGAAACAAAACAGGATTTTTTTTTTGTGTTATGAAAGTTAAAGATATTAGTAGTAATTGAGTTGTGTTCTTTTAAGAATATGTTTACTGTTAAAAACATGTTTAAAAAAGAGAAAAAAGTTATTTTTGTTTAAAAAAACAAAACAAATACAGAGCCATCAGGTCAGCCCACAAATTATTTCTTTTGACAAGAACCTACAATGTTTCATGACTCAATCGAGCTCTATGACCATTTGGTCGAGGTGAAGCAGTGAGTCATACCAGGCCGTCCGAGCGGTGAGCAGCTCTGTGTGGTTCTGGTCTATTCTTTTGCGACTGCGGCAACATGACGGGCTTCGACATGACGGGCGCCGTCTGACGCCGCTGGTTGGGCGGACTCGGGGCGAGTTGCTGAGAAAACCGTTACAGTTCAACACAGTTCAACGGCAGCAAAACGAACGATGGGAAACTCACCAAAGAGGACGAGGAAACCCGACTCACATGGGAGGTATTTCTCATTACCTGAGCCCACGAATAGAAACAGAATAAATATCACCGCCTCGGGTAAAAACAGAGCACACCAGGCAACTTAAAAAAAATAGTAACTATTGCAGAATCCTTTTTATATGTTTGCAGCTTAGGTTGACGGGGACAAATAGCATCTTTGAAGGCTAATCCTTCATTTAATAAAAAAGCTCTTTCAATCAATTAAGTTGGGTTTGGCAGCAGCGCTCGTCTGACTTCATAAATAAGACATGCACGGACTTAAAACAGAGCTCTGGACAGAAACCTGCTGCTCAGAAATAATAGAATCCTTAAACGGTTCTGGTGAGACTTGAAAAAAAATAAAAGGAATCCATCAATCAGAAAATAATCTCACTCTGACCTTAGGACTTGAGGGGTAGGACATCTCACTGGTGTTTGAGGAGTAAAGTCCTCCTCTGGGTAGATACCCTCCTGTTTCCCACTCACTCCTGTGTTCGGGGGGGCTAGGAGACTGCTGGAGGTGGTGATGAAGATGATGATGATGATGATGTTGTCGATACCCACTCAGGGTGCCAACTCTGGAATCCAATTGTTGTGGTGGGGGAGGCGGTGGGGGAGGAGGAGGAGGAGGAGGAGGCGGAGGTGGAGGAGGAGGAGGAGGAGGTGGAGGAGGTTGAGGGGCAGGTTGGGGTGAAGAAGGGGGTCGTGATGACTGAGATGCGGGTGGGTATCGGGAGGTGGGATGGCGAGAAACCTGTCGGGGCGGCTGGTAGGTTGGGTGGCGGCTCTTCAACGTGGACGGCGCAGATGGCAGCCTCCTAGAGGCGGGAGGAGAAGGTGCACGGCGCGGTGGGGCTGCTCGCGGGGGAGGCGCAGAGTAATTGGGGGTGGTCTGGTTTAGCTTGGGTGAGGATGGAGGGAGAGGTAAGGGAGGCGGAGGGTGGCTGTTGCTGGGCTGGGTGGGAGCTAGCCTCTTCATCGGACCCCTCAGGCTCTGGTCCACCTGGTCCAGGTTTATGTCATCCAGGTCGGTGGTGGCCAGGTGGAGTCCCCCGGGGAACCTCTTCACGCTGGGATCGGACGCAGGAGAGCGCGGCGGTGACAACTTACGGTCGGATCAAAGAGCAAAACACATTTCTGTTGACTGAGATACTAAACATTTGACAACCACTATCACAGTCGTCAAAGCTTCTCTCCCACTCTCATGCTCTCTGTACCTCGGGTGACTCGTTCTCCACGCAGGAGATTTGCTCTAAGCGAGTCTGACAAAGACGTTCAACCCAGTGCTGCACTTTCTCCGACTCCTCCAGGTCTTCTCTCTCGGTCTCCGAGACCTGTGCGAGGCAGACCACCGAATCAACCGTCACTCACAAGCGAAACCTCGAGAGACGACGCTCATACTATACAATGATTCACAAATATGAAATTCCTTTCATACCTCCTGCACAAGCCTATTGATTTTCAGCTGCTTCTCTTTTTCATACATTTCTTCTTTCTCTTTGGCCAGTTTGAGCTCAAACTCCATCTCCTTCTTGTTCTTCCTCTGCTCCTGCAGTGTGTCCGTGTTGGAGGTTTTCTTCTTTTTCTTCTTCTTGTCACCTTTCTGTGGTTTTTATTCAATAGTCAAGCAAACACCGGCAACACTCCACCACAGCAACCCATGCAAATGTGCTACACAAAACAAACCACCCAATAGGGCTTTAAGAAAATATCAATACACTTAAATAACGGGATATTTCTTTACATGACACCGTATCAATATTTAACAGCACACACTGGTTTATATAACAATTAAGGGTGTATAAAATAAAAATATATATATATCACAAGCAGTCATTGCGTCCTTCGTCGCTAAATCAGCGAGATACCGCTGATGACTAAGGACGAGAGGATACAGTCAACTCCAGCAGCTTTTAGAGCTGATGTTTAGAAAACATTTACGACTTTGTCAAGAGCCATGTGGTCTGTAAATTATGTCAGAGTCAAGTATATAATTGATCCTAAATGTATCACCAGATTTCAAAACACACCTCTACTGCACAACACTCTTCTACTTTTCTTTAGCACTCAAGTGACTGTTTCAAGGCATCACTTATGTCAATCACGTCCCAGCAAACAGTCGACAATACCTTACGCAGAGATGGCAGCTTTCCCTCATAGCGATAAAACCAGCCAAATGCTACAAATAAAGATGGATGCAAGTGATCAAATCGTTTGAAAATGGGAGACAGGAAATACATTTAACGTCATAAAATGAAATCACACAATTCCAACCCAGAGAAATAGACAAGAACATCACTCTCAAGGTTTAATAAACAGACAAATTGAGCAGCATTTTAAAGGGGGGAAGAAAGACTATTCAGGCACAAGGGAGCAAGGATAGGTAACCTTTATCATAATATATATATGAAAATGAAAATACCACATTGATGAGAGAAAAAAAACGTATAGAGCTAAAACAAATGTATTTATGCAGTCAGAAGATGGACAAGTTCATATGGAGTACATACACCCACAGACTCTCAAACCTCTTATATTTAATTTGTTTGTTAGAAATAATTAATAATAATATAGCAGGTGCCCATTTAAAAGTTTTAAAAAATAAATACAATACTCAATATATACGACTACAAAACAAAGAAGAGAAATAAGTGCTTATTGTCCACAACCATCGCCATCAGGTGGAATTTCAAACCTTTGATCATAAAAATGTTCAGAAAGATCCTTACTGATAATACGTGTCTGACCTTTATCTTTATTCTAATATATTTCCTAAATATAACATCCTGGTTGTCAGAGGAAATCTGGTCCAAAGCTATGTATAAGTGTGAACATCCTCCCACTGCTGCCTTGACACTAGACAGCCGAGGACTCCAGACTCACGTGTCTTCTCTGCATCTCCTCAGAAGTCGAGTCACCTTCATCAACTTTGAGGAAGAAAACGCCAGCACAGCACACAGAAGGAAGAGGGAAGGAGCATGCAGAAGAAGGAGTAGAAGTCACTCCTACTTGTTTTAAGAAGAAAAAAGTAGTCGTTCCATAATAAAGAGCGGTTGTCTTACGAGAACTTTTGGCTTTTGGGGAAACTTTAATTCCCGGTGGTGCAGGTGAGGGACTCTTCGGTGCGTGGGGACTTTTAGGACTCTTTGGTCTCTCCCGGGCTCCCCAGTCTTCTGTCCATTCCCTGTGATGTTTAGTCTCCACAGCCTCAATCCTAGAAGATGATTGAGAAAAGAAAAATAAAGGACCATGTTGATAAATGGAAGACGGATAAATGGAATACCTCTCCATCTCCTTTTTATAGCGGGCATCTTCCTCTGCAGTTTTCTGAGAGATCTCCATTTTCCTCCTGTGAACATGACGAGTAGTTTCAACTCCTCTTGCAGAACATGATATAATTTATGTCGGCATAAATTTCACACATTTTCAGCCTTCAAAGCGGAGGAGTACACTGAGCCGCAATTTCATTTGAACGCAGAGAGATGTATGTGTCTGATGTCCACATACTGTTTCTCCTTCTCCTGCTGCTCTTTTAAGATCTTGTTGGTCTCCAGGGCGACCCTCTTCTGGTGCATCAACTCCTGCCTGTCAAGCTCCCTTCGTGACTCAACTGCCAACCGCTCCTCATCCGTCATGAACAGCTCGGCGCCCTTGGACAGACAGGTGAAGACATGAAGCATGCTATCCTCGGTCATGCAGCTCAGGCCGCCGTCATGTGTGTTTAGATGAGCCGACTCTCAACTAGGTTGAGTTTGGTCAATTAAAAAAGATGTTTCTGATTTTATCAAGCTGTGACTTAACTACAAAGACATGTTGAATTCCAAGATTACAACATAGATCGGGCCAAATCTGGGCATGTTATGAGGACCGTCAGAGGGTTGTTTAAAATATCAAAGTTAATGAAACTGATTGATGATCAGTCGATGATCAATAAAGAGAAATTCTGAAAATAAAGATGCCATTGTTGAGGAAAAAGTAAGCAGCAGAGATAATTGATCTATATTGGTCAACATTCATACACACCATTGAGAGTAAGCAAGTGAAGTTTAAGGGAAGGGTTTTTGACGGGAGAATGAAAAGATCATTTTATAATAATATTCTCTCTGTTTGTACAGTTTGGTTCACAAAAAATGAGTCACCAAAAGATTGAGTTAACTTTGGCCCCATGTGTGATTGAGTTTAACACCCCTGTTTTAAAATAAAGGCCCAGGACCAAATCCAACCGGTCGAGTCATTATATGCAACCCACAAGAGTTGTAAACAATTAGTTTCACCAGAAATTACCTAACCTACAAATAAATGTTGACTTCATGCCCCAAGAAAACATGCTGGACATCAGGCTGCTTCCAAGAAGTGCATTGAAGACTATGAATGTTAACAGTTCAACACATTTCGTACCATCTGAATTTTCCAGATTGAGCGTTTTTTTTGCTCTTGAAGGATCAAAAATAAGCATGTCTTGTGGGTAAAGAGTACCATTTCTATTTTTTTCACAACTTTAAAAACAATATCTTTGTTTACTTAAGGCTAAAATACCCTTTAATAATCAAAATTTTGCCTGAGGCCTTCTGTTTGAACTACTTAAGGTCAAGCAAATATATATATATATATATATATATATATATATATATCTTTAACTTTCCTCTTTTTTTTTAAACTGTAGACTTGTAAAAGTGTAGCAAATGTTCATCCTCAAATCTCCTCATACCTTGAAACAGAATCTGAAATTCTGCAACTACTTCACTGGATAAAATGACTCTTATTAAGCATGACTTAGAAGCTTTTCACACATCAAAACCATCTCTTGCTCACACAGGTTGAAGCAGAAATAAAGTGGGAGGCAGCTATTAAATCGGACGGAAACTCCTCGACTTTCTGCTGATTTTGTCAACAAACAATAAGACAGACAAATGTCATAGTTGACAAACTCAAACTGACTATTGCTAGTTTTTGGCCACAAGTTAACTTTTCAGGTTCCAAACCACTTCTATTTCCCAGTCTGAACATGCTGACTGTTATTAAATTTACTGATGACAGATATATGCAGATTTATTTTATCAGATGCTATTAATATTCATACATGAAGATAGATATCTTAAACATTTAGTAATTACTTCTTTAAAATAAATCAACGGTAAATGTGTGAATAAGGTTCTTACACAAGGATTTCTATGGTGCATTAAAGAGTGTGGGATATTTTATAACCAAATGCGTGACGCTCTATAACTGAACAAATAAACACACAGTAAACACATGGTTTATCTAACTTTGTGAAGAAAATGTTTGTATTTAAATGAAGAAAATCTATTTAAGTGATTAAGTGAAGTTCAGATTGCGGGTTTGATTAGTTTGCTGTTTTAAAGAAACACTCGTTTTAAAGTTACTTATTTCATTCAACACTTTTTTTTTTATTGTTTAATTATTTCCCTTTAAAGGTTATTCTGTTATTAATACAGTCTTTATAATTTTTTGTTGTTAATAGGTTTGTAAGATCAAAGGTGACTTTTGTGTTCATTTAAGTTGCTAGGGGAAAAAAAAACGGCAAATGGTATCAGCCACAAAAAAATGGCGACCGGTGTACCCTTAAATATATCTAATGTTGCAACACTGATTTAAAGGCAGTGAGTTAGTTAAACAACTAAACATACAGAGGAGAAGAGCTAACAGCGTGTTAATTATTCCTATAATCAGCACTTAATCCGGCGGTAAACAAGCCGCTGGGAGAAGTGAGTGAGGATAAATGCAGCAGCGAGCTGCGCTGAAGCGAAGACAGCGTTAAGTGACGAAGACATGGAACATTAATCTAAACAGAGCGGGGAAGCAAGAGAAACAAACAAGGCTTTTAAAAGGTTCAGTTCACTCTGAAAACCCTTGGGGTGAGTGTCATACATTTTACAATGTGTCAGGAAAGACCTGGATAGATTTATTTGTGTAAAGATAAGCACGAATCTTATACAGGATTTAATTATTTAAAAAAAACAATCTTACCGCTCCCGTCAGGACTGTGATAGTCAGACTCCTGCTGCTCTTCAGCACTCTCACTGCCTAAAATGTCAAATATATGGTTTTTATTAACACGTTAAATGATAAGAATAAAATACAATGAGAACCAACTCTTGTCTTCGCCAAAATTTACTGGACTGTGAAATCACCATCAAGCTTGGCAGACTTACTCACCGCCTTTCATCCTTTTGGCTGCCGATTCCAAAATTTGTCTGTTCAGTGAGTTACACGGAACAAAGGCTGGCACGGACCGGGATTCAACTTTTGCAACAGAAAGTTCTACACGTGTTTAATACTCGCCTCTGTGTGGTCCACGTTAGTGAAGTCCACCCCATTCACCTCCACGATCTGGTCTCCGACCTAAACATGGCGGGACACACGCAGCTTGAACAGATGGTTCTACGAAGATTCTCCGTATTCTCACCTGCAGTCCGACTTCTGCAGAAAGAGAACCAGGCTTCACGTTACTGATGTAGATGCCTGGCTTCTGAGTCGGGCCGCTGGAGATGCTGATGCCCATGCCGTTAGTGCCCACGAGGCTGAGGAAAACTTTCTTCTCCTTGATCTCCTTTCCTCCGATGGAGGCCAAACCTGCCACGCTTGACTTCTTCTCCTGTGGGGGAACATTTTTAAAGTCCAATATTGAAGCATTAAATAATCACTTTAAGTCATAGATGTGTATCTTACTCCAGATTCAGAAACAAACTGGTCCACAAACTGCCATTTCAAAGGTTCTTCTGTTGCGCTGACAAAAGACAACAATATTATGACTCGTCAGTTGCTACTGATCTTTAGAGCAACACTACATATGTATATAGGGCTTGGTATCGATCTTTGGATCCTTTCTGGGACCGGGACAAAGTTTGGATACGCTAGTGCGATCCACACTTGAAAATGTGTAAGTGACAAAGGCAGTTAACATCAGATTAATCTGTCACTTGTTAGAAAGAGTTATTTTAAAGTGGAGATTATTGTTAATTTATTCTTTACTTGAAGGAAATCTACCCAAAAAAAAATAATATATGTACTATGTGTAATGTCATTTTCTTTTTACAGCTAATCTTATACAATTGGTATCAAAAAAAGTATCAGAAACCGGTATCAAAGTGAAGGTATTTGTTTCAGTACCAGTATCGAACATTTTTTGATCGATACCCAGTCCTAAGTAACATTTACACCTTTTTTTTCTCCTATATTTTCTGTAAAGATTTGAACAATCATGACTCGTGCAAGTACAGTGCTCTGACGCTAGGAGGAGCCAGAAAAAAAGTTTAAGTTTTTTATAAATTGCACCTTAAGTGTAAGAGTTGCCAAATAAATCAATAAAGCACTGTTGAAACACTTACCTTTTTACAGGGATCATCCCTACATCTGCATGAAGATAGCAATTATTATTAACTTTATTGAAAATGCCGTTAAAAGAGGTTGCGCTTAAACGTACGTCTGACTTTGAGTGACACAATCTTGTTGGCCTTGATGAGACTGATGACCTCCTCGTGGATGCAGGAGGAAATGGAGTAGCCGTTGATACGGACAACCTCATCTCCGACCTACGACGTTATAAACCAGGAAGTTAATTTACAGATAAATCAGATTGGAGAACTGATCATAAACCGGTTGAATAAAAAAAGTCACATATTATATTTGGTTACAAGCAGCATCACAAAGAATTAAATTACAACAATAGAGAAAGTTGATGAACGGATGAAACACCTTTATCAACGAAACTGATGTCGCCTATCATTTATTTCAGTTATTTAATAATTTAATTTCCAGTTCTTGTATAATTTTCTACTTGTTTTAATGTAGCATACGAGTCAATTACTTGTATTTTGTTTTGTTATACTTTATCCGTAGCATTTAATTTGATTATTTATAATTATTTTATCCGTTAAATGTCGTACTGTATATAAAACACCATTCATAATTGCTGGTAACACATGTCGAAAACATAATATTATTATATTAATTATATTAACAATTATATGAAGCTAAACGATAGAACACAATATAGTCTTTACTGCCACCTTGTGGACAGAACTTGAATTATGAACAATTAGCACAAAGAATGTCACAGAGAATGGAAGTGTGGGAATGTGCCAAAGGAGGTTGAGGTCAGTGTGAAGGCCCCTCTCAAAAGGTATTTACATCAACACGCCATCAACACACATGACTAACAACACATCCAATTAATAAAAAATGAAGTAATGACTGTGTAAAAATCACTGTCACACAACATAAGATAAATGTTACTTTTTTTAAGGAACCATGGAATTTTTCAAAATTCTTTCATTTCTAGACAACATCTCAGTTATTTAGATATTCGATTTTGTACTGTTTCATCACTGAACTACATTGTTTAGTGGACTGAGGTAATGCACGTATACCTTCCTTAAAAAATAGCAGTATGGTTCAAGTTTTAAACTGTAAATAAGATGATGTACCAAGAAAGGCCGAGGAGATAAAGATGACCAGGAAAGTTGAGTTTGTAAAAAAAGACCGCATTGACTAAGTGTTGCTTGAAAATATGAAATATAAAATAAATAACAGATACCTGTAGATCCACTTTGTCAGCCTGACCATCTTTGACGATCTGTGAGATATACAGACCGCAGCCGAATTCCAGCCCTCCTCGGACGCTAAGACCCAGACCATCACGATGCAGGCGGTCCAAACGCACCTCTTTGAGTTTTCTGTGGCAGTGTGAAGTAGAGGATGAAGATTGAACTTCAGTGAAGAGGAAGTTTTGTTTTGTTTCTCACAGAAGAGGTACTCGACTCACCGGGAACGCTTAGGGGTGAGCAAGTCATATTCAACCTGGTGTTTGAGTGGAATCAGAGGACGAATGGCATCGAAGAGAGGCAGACGCTTTGGTTCGTTGATGACCAGCTTCAAGTCCCCGACAAGAACTGGCAAATCCATCGATCTGTGAAGGAAGAACAGCATCAGCCCAGCAATACAAATCAAGACCGATCCATGTTTTTTCACACCATGTTCTTTGTCTATAGCAACCTTTTCCAACTCAGGGCCCACGTTTAAGTCTCAAAGACCTTTACGGACCACCTCCGACACCATAAATACGAAGGCCTTATAATGTGTTCTCTGAGCACTTTTTTATTGAAGATTGAACATGACTGAAATCAATAAAGGAGAAACATATTGGAAGCTCCACAGCCACTAACACAGCATCTGTAAAATGTTACAACAGCAGAAACTCAATAGTTAAATAATAATAGGATAAACAATAAGATGAAAATAATATTGGAAAGTGTTTAATATCCTTTTAAACTTAACGAGTTTTAACATTTAAAACATTATTATGTGTATTTTTATTTTTATATAATTACATCCCCCCTCCCACAAGTTGGGAATCACTGGTCTAAAGCAATATGCAACATTTTTGACATTATTCTCCCCCCCCCCTTCATATTTTCTGTCGCAGTAAAATTCTCTATCAGTTATTTTAGTGACGCACCAAACTGTTATACAGCAGTAGGTCACAGACAGTATTTCATATGACTGACTTTTGATATACACTTAACTTGAAGATAAAACAAAAAAACCTTCTTTTTTTTAAGAGATGTACTCATAGTTGTAACAATAAAACGACACAGTTTGTAGTCAGAAGCACTATTTTAAATACTATTGATTTTACCTTTAATTTATTCAAATAACAAGTCTATAATTTGTTGAACTCTGGTTCAAAATGAATGCAACTAAAAATGTTGATTGTAAAATAACAAATAATAGCCTCAATATTATCAGTTATACATATAAATAAAACTGAAAAAAATCATTCAAACGTGTGACTTCAGCTCAACAGACTTTAAAAAATTAAAAAAAAACACAAGTAAGCACAGGCGCATTAAAGGCAACAAAACAAAATCTGTCCACCTGGCCTCCGACTTCAATTATGCATGAATGTCGTTACAGCTGGGTTAGGAGGATGAACATAAAAAGAGCTTTTGTGAAGAACTGCTCATGCTTAACGGGCCTCAGTGGAAACTGATCAGCAGCTTAGCCAAAGAAACTATAATCATCCCACAACGATTAATAGAATCCGAGATCAGCAGCCATACGAGCCGTGCTGCGGTGGGAAGTATATAACTATAAGACAATAACAGTCTGCATGTATAAAATGATAAACATAATTTAAAAAAACATCATTTAAGTTCCCCTTTATTCACTAAAGGTGTGTGGAAATGTTACTTTCTAACTATGCTGACCTGAAAAAGAAATATATATATTTTTATTACCTACGTATTTTCCAACCCAACCGTTGGTAATTAGAAAATATTGTTTCACTTAACATTGCTTTTTTTTCACAGTTTACACTTTGTTAAATGTTTCTTTTGTTTGAATTATTTTTGGCTTTCAAATTATACTTTTGTTTCATAATAGTTATTTAATGGTTTAGATTAAGGTCTGTTTAAATAAAATAATTCGATTTTTTTTATTTTATTTACAACGAACATATGTGAATAACACCAAAATATGCATATATTTCGTGCCATTAGATGGCCGCAGTCATTATAACCTCCATAGCTAAAAGAACAATAAAATCGCATGAGATCCCCACGATGACTAAGGACGAGAGGATACATTCGACTCAAAACTACCGTTAAGACATACTTTGGTTTAAAAACAAATAAAAGCAGTTACTTTGCAGGAGTCATGTTGTCTGTAAATTCTGCAACACCAGAGTCAAGTACTCGACAATACTACAAATATATCCTTGTTACTACAGTATCACGATATATCAAAATAGTATTGTTGCTCCTGTATTATGACAGTATTGATCAACAATTAGTTTCGGGACACCATTAGTGAAGTAAATAAACACACAACTGCATACACACATACATTACAAAGTTACCTTACTTTTGAACAAAAAATCTGAATTATAAACACGGCAAACTTAAAGGAAGATACTTACTTATGGTACATACGGAGAACATCGTACAGGTAATCCTTCTCTGCCTCATTTTCAATCAGCAGCTCGACCTGCAAGAAGAAACACGTTCACACCACAATCCTGCAAAAAAAAAGTGTGAGCGC
Source organism: Callionymus lyra (assembly GCF_982586985.1). Classification (NCBI taxonomy): domain Eukaryota; kingdom Metazoa; phylum Chordata; class Actinopteri; order Syngnathiformes; family Callionymidae; genus Callionymus; species Callionymus lyra. The sequence goes on along the minus strand of NC_141825.1, from coordinate 10,052,999 downwards.
AAGTGCTCACACCTGATGGCGGCTCAGTTGCTTCAGGATGGTTTCGAGGAAACGCTTCGGCCACTCACAGATGTAACACATTTCCCTACTTCTGGCTAAAGGAGGAAGCTCTGTATTCCTGAGTCTTCATGGTTACCCCCCAAAATGTTTTAAAAATGAGGAGATGGTCTGGACCTTTGCAGACTCCCTGGATCACTGTCACACCTGCGAGGACGGGATAATGGTGGTACTGCCGAGGAGGTGGCAGTGGGAAGGTCGGCAGTGTCGTCTTACATCTCCAGACAAACAATGTTCAACACCTGACCACTTTAACATACATGTGCCTCTGGGTTACAACATGTCAGGGTAAGTCAGTAAGTAATTTGTATTTATAGAGCGCTTTTCCAGACCAGGGTCACAGAGCGCTTAAACAATCAAAACAATACTCAATAAAATATATACTTTGAAAGTCAAGATAATACTGAGAACAACACAGGAGTTCCAGAAAATCAAGGAAAAGCCTGAACAAATAAAAATGTCTTGGTAAGGTGTGTTAGGTGCGGCATCGTATGAGGTTAAATGTAAACTATCTAAATGGTGTAAAAGGTTTACGATTAATCTGCTCAGATGGGTGGACTCTGAGATGAAGCCGTTTTATGGCCGTCATAAACTCGCAGACGTGGTAACGGTCAGACTTTAGAACCATAAACCGAGGGAAGTAACACTGAACACATCTCCATTGAGACGGATATATTTTTCTACATAGTGACATTTCTATAGATTAAACCAATTATCTTGTCATGAACAGATCATAACACAGGGAGACTACAGAACAACAAAGACTGATTGGGCTTTTTTTTATATTATTAAAACCATTAAATTCCTCGTTCTCTTGCTTCACCGCCTTTTCTCACTCTTTAAACTGTGGCGATAATTCACTGTAAATATGACCTTTATGAAGAGAGAAGGTTTTGTACGAGGCACAGATGGTTGTGTGTTCATCCCCACAAAATGCAACAAACATATCAGGTTCCCCCGACTGTGCGACATACAGAGAACTCTTAACCTTTGGCTTTTCTCAAATAAACAATTACATTAAATAAGACATGTTAAAGTCAGACATAAATGTCTTTATGCCATTTATAACTGCGTTAAAATACAGATAAGAATTGTAATATTATTAGGCAAATAAAACAAAAAAACAAGCATAAATAGAAGAAAAAAGAAAGAAAAACAAATTGTTGGAATTCAATATATTAGCTTTAATGTTACATGTGTTTAATAGACGTTCATGTATTTTGTTGTTGTTTTTCTAACGGAATATATCTCAACACTGACTTGTAGAATTACACCTTAACTCAAAAACAGCAGCTTCAGAGTCAAACGTCGTTTGAAAAAAGCATGTATTGATAACAAATAATTCTAAATAAAATGCTGTGTTGTCGTCATTGACAGGCCTGTCCATCATGAACACCTGAACTTAGCAACAAGAGGTTCAAGCGATAGATACCAAAACATACAAAAAAAAGGTCGAGAGATGTAAAAGCTCTTTTTTAACTCTTACCTTGTGTCGGAATTCACGAGCAACCTTGCGCTCCATAACGTCCGGACAGTCGCTCACAAAAAGGGAAGAAAAAACACAGACCTTATCCAGCGAAGTTTGACAGAATCGACTCGAGGTTATGCGCGTCAAGTTGACGGTGGTGAGATCTTAGCTTCCGGTTTTTGAAAAGCTGGACAACAGTGCGTAATTTTCAGCCATGCAATACAATTATTACATAGTTGATTGATAAGATTAAAATACACAATTTGCCTTCCATTAAAATATGTAGGATTTATGTTTCTTCTTCCCAGAATTAACTCGCTTTTATTTTGAAGGAAATGGCATTCTGATAAATCTGATTCCTTTTAATTGTTATATTTTAATTTAGTTTAAAAAAAAAAATAATAACATGAATTCAACATTTCAAATGTATTGTATCTACATTTTATATTTTTATTTGTATTATCTCAATGGAACGTCGTCTAAAATAATTACAACATCATCGTCCATTGCCTTTAGGTGGCGCTGTATTCCACTCAAGAGTTTCCACGAAGAAGAATCGAGAGCGTAAACTTCCTTGTTTTAAATTTTGGGTGGCAACGAAGGACGCTAGCCTCGCAGACAATAACATTCTTTTCTTTCAACCCGCAAGTAAGCGACTTAAACTGAAACGATTCTCAATCTGATGAATGTTCAAGCATTAATAATATGGATTTTATATGATTTTCGGTGTTGCATCGCCGAGTACTTGTCTGTTTACATCAGCTCCAACTAAATATAGTTCATCTTATATTTCAAACATAATGAATGCATTCGAACTCTATATTTAAAAGACATTATCTAAATAAATTAATGAAAAAAACGTTTACCTTTAACACAGTTTGTTTTGCTTACACAGAATGTGATTCGTTTAAATGTGTATTTAAGTATCTTTTTACTGTAAGGTTGTTTGCTGTCATGGGGTCCCCAAAGAAATCTGTAGGCGGTCAACACAGGTAAAGTGTTTCTTTCATTTATAGCGTATTTTGTTTAAAAAAATTACCTTGACTTTTGAGGCTCATAATGGCGATAATCGAAAATTCTTTAAAAATATGTTTGACCTGTTTTATCAACAGGGGAAAGGATTTTGACTCCCCGTTGCCCCCCATCCAGGAGCGTCTGGCAAACCTTCAACCTTCCAAGGAACTTCTGGAATTCTATAGAAAGAAACTAGAACAGTTTGAAGGGGAACATGAGGAGCTTTTGCAAATGTTACATAAGTACAGAGAGAGCACAGAAGACCAGGTAATGAACAGTCGTGCTCATGTTTCACGGCCTCTCGTCTATACAGTCCTTATACAATTATTATAAATATATAAATGTCACCAAAGATATTGTGGATAAATATTCAATGTGATTTATTAGATCAGTTAGAAATCTTTTTTGTTTTCATTCTGTTGTGTGTTGAGCAGACTTGTGTTTATTTAAAACCTAATGTTATATTTTATCACACAACCTTTTTAATATTTTTGTTTTAGAACAAGCTCCAGACAGACGTGCGGCAACGTGAAGGGGAGATTGCAGAGCTGCAGAAGGCTCTGAGTGACATTCAGGCTTATCTTTTTCAAGAGCGAGAGCAGTCGTTGCGGCTTTATGCGGAAAATGACAGACTGAAGATAAGGTTGGTTTAGCGCATGTAGTCTCATGAATTAACATTTTCTCTTCAAAGTATTGAATAATAAATAAAATAAAAGACAGAGATGGGAGAAACCCACAAACTACAAAACCATCAAATCTCTCTGCACTTTATTTTACCACATTGCATTGAACCAGACTTAATAAACTATTTGTATCACTAAATAGGGAGCTGGAAGACAGAAGGAAAATCCAACACCTTCTCACCTTGGTCAGTCCTGATGCTGGACACGTAACGTATTTCCACCGTGAGCCCCCTCACAAGGTACTTGATTTGAGTCCAATAATTGCATAAGATGTCACTAGGATAGATGTCTATTCCTTCTGTGGCCTTTTTAACACTTTTATGTTGAAATATCTTCTGTGATTTAACCAGTCGTTTTTTTTTTTTATGCAATATTGTACGCTTTTTGATAATGAAACTGCTCATTTTCAGGTCACAATCAAGCAAAGGGATCTAAGATCTGAACAGGAAGACAATCTTAGTCTTAGGCCATCAAAGTTGAGACCTGCTACTGCAAGAAAAGGTTTGATTTTTTAAGGTGTTAATTAATTAAATTGATATCTACACACTGTTTGCATCAAGGTCACTTTCGTGAGTTTTCAATTAAGTCGTTTTTTTGTATTCATGTAGATCATGGAAGAAGAACAAAAGTTGGAATGGATGATGACACTTTGGAGCATTACAAAAATGAAAACCAGACATTGTTGTTACAGGTAGATATCTAATGAAGAATGCCTAAACAGAATTTTAATTATGTGTTTTTTTCCCTTTTGAAAAATTCCTAGGTGGAAGCACTACAGGCTCAGATGGAGGAACAAACTCGCTTAGCGAAAGAGCAGGTTGAGTCTCTTATGGCAGATCGAAAGATTCAAACCGAGGAGGCACAGGCACAAAAACTGCGAGACGAGCTACATATAAATACGGTGTCTGAAAAGTAAGAATTTAACTTATTTTTGGGTCATTAATCATAATAATAACGTTAAATACCTACTGTTACTTTTTCTAACACCTCACAGACTCAAGAAAACACAGAACCTTCTGTATGGAAGCACCAAAGATTTACTGCAACTCAAATTTGAAACGAGGGCTCAAGAGGAGGCCTGGATGGCCGAGAAGGATCAGCTGTTGAAGCAGATCCCCCGCCAGGGGACGGGTGCTTCTCCAGGTAGAAGGAGGCAACCCTACAGTAATGCCGTGACGCTACATCAACCGGAGACGAGAATTCAGAATCACGAGAAAAAGGTAAATAAAGATTTGACTAAAGATTTAGAGTAAAGGGTTTTAATGTTTTGAATTTGTCATCAGGCAATGCAGGACAATTTGAAAGAAGCTTATCGTCTATCTGAGATGTACAGAGATCAATGTATTAGCCTTGAGACGGAACTTTCTAAAACCAGGGAAGAACTGGATGCAAGCAAGGAGTTGTTTACGGTAAGAAGTGACAATGGCAAGCTTTTTTTTGTTTGGTTATTATTATTAATATTTTTTTGTGTCTTTATATATTTGATGTCTGCAGGAACGTTCAGAGAAAATGTCAAAGCGTCTCCAGCTTATGACTCAACGTTACGACGCACTGGAGAAGAGGAGGCTCATGGAGGTGGAGGGCTTTAAAACGGATCTCAAACACATCAGGCAGAAATTTAAAGTTGTGGAAAAACAACTAGCACAAGTGAGTACAAACAAACAAACGATAGTTTTTTTTGTTAGGCCTTATGAATAAAACTTTTTTTTTTCGTCCCCAGGTCACCCTGAGTATGGCACCCAACCAGGACCTACTTGTTCTACGGGAAGTGCGGGAAACAAGCTCCAGAACTAAAAAGACCCAAAACGAACTAATGGCACTGAAGGCTAAAATTTATGGATTGGAAAATGAGCTCCGGTTGGGTTGAGATATTTTTATTTTTTTTTGGAGGGGGGGTATTTTTTGTGGTTTTGAATTTGTATTTGTATTTGTACCAATAAAGATGTCTTTAATCTTGTCATCATCAAATGTTTATAGTATAATGTGGATTGTTTTGTATTACTCAAGTTCAAGTTCTTTTTAATTGTCAAATATGCACGTATTGAAACATACAGCATAAATGAAACTATGGTCCTCTCTGACCCACGGTGCAAAACATGAAAACAGTTGAAAGGACAATTAAGACATTCAAGAAAAAAAAACAACCAACAAAATGAAATAAATAATCTACTAATAAACAGAATATAAACAAAAAACAAAGTTAATGCACAGGTATAGCAGACTCCATACTCCGTCACATGTTGACAGCTGGGTCTTCAATTGTGTTTAGAATTAAAATACAAACCTCTAGACTATTTTATAAGAAAATGATTGTCTGATATATAATATATATTTTTTAATTTAATCAAAACGGATAACATTGTGTCCGGGATGACGTATTGTCAGCTGGTCGACGCATGCGCGTTCTCTCTAATCGATTAGCCGCTCGACCACGGTGGCTAAGCTAACAACATGACATGTCAAGTTACTTCTGTCTTTCTCTTGGTCTGATCCGCGTTCACGTGTTTAGTTGTTTTTTTAGTAGCTCTTAACTTTCGTTTCCTCGGCTTCTTCACTTCTTTGCGACATGTTAAGATTGTGGACTTTAAGAGCCGGTTGTCGGCGGCTGCTGAAGTCCAACTTGAATGGACCTGACACACGTCTGAACTCTCCTGTGACCTCCAGAAGTTACAGCCAGGTGAGCATTTTGAAGAAGGTTAGAAAAAAACACGTTTTTAACTCGCTATAATCCGCATCATGTTTAAGAAGAGTCACACTTATTTATCACATGATTAGATCCAACTCAAATATTGAATTTCTCAGTGACTTTAAGTTTCGATTCCTTGTAAGTGTGGACGGTTCATGTTGACTGACGGTTAATAATCCACCTTTTCTGATGGTCACGTGTCCAGATCCCACCTGAGGAGGGCTCCTTCGGGCTCCTCTTTGACATTGACGGGGTGCTGGTTCGAGGTAAAACCCCCATACCCGCCGCCAAGGAATGCTTCAAGCACCTGGTGGATCCAGATGGTAAATATAAAGTGCCGGTCGTGTTCGTCACCAACGCCGGGAACTGCATGAGGCAGACGAAGGCGGAACATCTGTCGCATCTGTTGGACGTGGAGGTGAAGAGTTGTTTTTTTCTCTCCGTCTAAGAATAGACTTCATGTTTTGAATAAACCGTTCTTCTTCTTCTTCTTCTTTTTGTCTCAGGTGTCACCGGACCAGGTGATGCTCTCCCACAGTCCCCTGCGAATGTTTACCCACTTCCATAAAATGTGCGTGCTGGTCTCGGGTCAGGGTCCCGTAGAGGAGGTGGCTCACAAGTATCCTGAGAAGTGAACAGGATCTGTATTTTGAATATGGAAAAAAAGTCTGTTAAAAACATACAGGGATCATTTAAATATTTAAATCACTTAAAGGGCAACTAATAGGTTGATTTAAGTGTGTCTTAAATAGATGTTGGACTCTATTGTTCTCGTTAGTATGTGTCTGTTTGTACAAAACTCTCTTTTTATTGAAATATTTACTTTAGAAAATGTGCTTAAGCCCCGCCCACTGAAGACACTTGTTTTTCTGAAGATAGAATCTCATTTACCAGAACAACACTTACTCAACATTGAGATTTTATCACCACAGATCATCATTTCAGGAAGTTTCTGGACTCGTTGTATAAACAAAGTGGGGTATGATGACAGCTGGCTGGAGGAGGAGTGAAGCCCTTTATTATGTCATAATGGACTCTGCTCTCGTTACCTCTCCTTTGCTGAGAATTTAGAAAGGGGAGAACTTTATAAAGTAATAAGTTCAAAACATGGTCGTGAAAAGAGACTTACTGCATCTTGGAGAGGAAGACTTTAACATTTGAAACATGCGAGTGAGTCAGAAGAGTTGGAGTTTGAAAGATATTCCAATCGTTTTCACTACAACTGCATTGTTCATTCTATCCTCAACAAACCTCAGTCTGGGGTTTCAAGATGTTGTTACGATAGAGAAGCTGCGGGAGGCGTACCCCCTGTTGGACGTCGTTGATCACGACCGGAGACCGAAAGATGATGTAAGTTTTGTTCAGATGAAAACACGGTAATGTAATCTGATTGAGAAGAAATTGTGTGAAAGAATGTCAGTGAATTGAACATTTCAAATAGTGATGCTTTTATTTATTTTTTATAGAAATATTGCTTTCATGCATTGCATTATATTTTGGGAATAATTTAATTCAACAATTTCTATATTTAAAGGTTGGAATTGTTTTTATTGAATAATTGAGTTCAATAATTTCTTTATTAAAAATTTGTATTGATTTTTGTTTGATTAATAATTGAATTAAAAAAACGAATGTTTTTTAAGTGATTTTTTTATTTATATTGTTATTCAAAATATAATAAATATTTCTTTCCAAATTCAATATTTTTCTCAGTTTACCGCCTATTAATTAGATTCAAACATGTTAGGATAAAAGTGCCACCATTTATATTAAAACATTTACATTGTCCTTTTAAAATAAAAGTAAAAATAATTCAATGCTTTCAAAAAAAAAGTAACATGTAATTTATTAGTTAAACATTTTACAAATGTTTGATCAGCTGTTGAATATTCAGATGTTACTGATATATTTCCATACAATGGTCACTATTGATTGTTCATCTTGTTTCTTTAGATGCCAACAACAAAAGGGCTGCGACCGATCGATGGTACGTTTGTGTGTGTGTGTGGATCTGGATGCTAGAAATCGAACTTGTGTGGCTTTGGTAAAATGTGTGTAGTCTTGTTATGGTTAGCACATGTAAATGCCTCA